>NC_042974.1:43951656-44251656 GCF_901001165.1 Salmo trutta | reverse complement strand
TTCGTCTCAGGCGCTCCTCTTCCTCCCGTTTCACATCGCTGATTTTTCTGAACACAATCTGTAGAGAGACAAGACTCTTGATTAGTTAAATTAAACTTGTTTTTGTTTGCACGTACTCTACGATAACTTGCCTGAGGACAGAACTGTGATACCATGAACTCAATCCTGTGTTATGTAGCCTATGCTGTGAGTTGGCTGGGTTGTCTAACCTAACCAGAGGTTGCTGAAATGAACCAAATAACCTGAATATGCACTTTAAAACAGTCTGTCTAGGTAAGTGAAAAACCATGTAAATGTGTGTATAGTGAACTACGTTCTGCACCAAATTCAGCTTTGTTCGATGAGCCTCTCTGACAGGTACGACTATCACGCAGGTAAGTACCTAAAGTAGGTAAGCATACAGCAATGGCGCATAAGGCACGAACGTGGAGGTACAGTGCTGCACACCCCCCTCATCACTAATTTAAACCCATTTTACAGAAAACACAGCAAATAATGCCTTTTGCTGAGTCCCTCAAAGGAAATCATGAAATATAAATGGCTTCTCTCGTTTCTAGCGGCAGTGAATTTTTCTCTACTGAAACTCATTCATTCTTTAGTAGACCATTAACCAAAACACAAAGCAGACATTTTAGCTTATTCTGGGTGGCATTATGATGAGAGAGAAATATTTAGGTGTATTTATGTTGATAGAGTACCTCACACAGAAAATGTTGTCCCACAGATTGTGTTATTTAAACCAGGGGTATCAAACACATTTTTCCCTGGGAGCTGCATTCGGTCTCCACTCTAAGTCCGGAGAGCAGCACTGAAAATGTCTTATATTTCCTCACCCTCAAAATTAGCAAATAATTGTTTCTGGAATGTTCTATGCTCCTTGACTGTCTAGTTTCATTTCAGTGATTATTAACAAGCTGGACACAGTCAAGAAAGCTCCCCCCATAAATAAATACAAATAATGTTTTACTCAAGCCACTCACAGGCCGGATTGGACCCCCCTCGCGGGTCGGTATCACACCACTGATTTAAACCATGATTGCACAACACATGTCAAGCGGCATAAGATTACCACAGTAAAGGCTTAATTGAATTTGTTTCCAAGGTGTGACATAGTCTCTTGAGAGATGAGGAACTGTTTCATCAAGATCACTGGTGTATTTACAGATAGGATAATTCAATCAAATCTTCATGACATAGTAGTCACATTACTGGTGATGTAAGGGTGTGTGTGTGTGTGTGTGTGTGTGTGTGTGTGTGTGTGTGTGTGTGTGTGAACGAGGGAAGGAGAGAGAGAGATGAAATGGCATATACAGTATATTCGGAAAGTATTCAGACCCCTTGACTTTTTCCACATTTTGTTACAGCCTTAGTTTAAAATTGCTAAAATATTTTCTGAACAATCTACACACAATACCCCATAATGACAAAGCAAAAACAGGTCTTTAGACATTTTTTAAAAGGTAATAAAATGTATGAAATATCACATTTACGCCTCCCGAGTGGCGGAGTGGTCTAGTGGTTAGAGCGTTGGGCCACCGAAAGGTTTCTGGATCGAATCCCCAAGCTGACAAGGTAAAAATCTGCCCCTGAACAAGGCAGTTAACCCACTGTTCCCCATCATTGTAAATAAGAATTTGTTTTTAATTGACTTGCCTAGTTAAATAAAAACAATTTATTAAAAAAACAAAATCGCAGTGCTAGCTGTGCCACTAGATATTCTGGGTTCAAGTCCAGACTCTGTCGCAGCCGGTTGCGACCGGGAGACCCATGGGGCGGCGCATAATTGTCTGGGTTAGGGGAGGGTTTGGCCGGCAGGGATGTCCTTGTCCCATTGCGCACTAACGACTCCTATGGCGGGCCGGGCGCAGTGCACCCTGACACGGTCGCCAGGTGTACGGTGTTTCCTCCGACACGTTGCGGCTGGCTTTCGGGTTAAGTGGGCATTGTGTCAAGAAGCAGTGCGGCTTGGCTGGGTTTCTGAGGACGCACGGCTCTCGACCTTCGCCTCTCTCGAGTCCGTACGGGAGTTGCAGCGATGAGACAAGACTGTAACTACCAATTGGATACCACGAAAAAGGGGGTAAACATTTTTTTTTATATATAAAAGAATCATATTTACTTAATTATTCAGACCCTTTACTCAGTACCTTGTTGAAGCACCTTTGGCAGCGATTACAGCCTTGAGTCTTCTTGGGTAAGACCGCTACAAGTTTGGCACACCTGTATTTCTACCAATTCTGCTAACTTTGGCTTTATTTTACAGAGTGAAGTTACCTCAGTTAGCAACCCTGTTTGTCATCAGCTAGCTACAGTACCTGTAGCGTACCCTGCACGCACTTAGTGCTGTTGGCTTGCTAGCTCCACTGCTTTAGCATCAAGCTAAGAGCAGGTTACCACTAGTTTTAGCTAATTCTAATCGTAGTCACTACCTCTCCGTTGGTCCCTACCATTTAAAGTCAACTAGCTGAACGGTTGAGTATCTTAGCTAGTTGTTTAACAGTGGCACACATGGTTTTTCGCGAGCAACCTCTGGGCTAAGCCCCATTTGGTTTGCTTGGCAAACTCGTGCTGTTTCTTCAAGTCTGTTACCCCACCATTGAAGCATCATCCTTTACATTCCCATGTAAAAGATACACCTAGCTGTGCTTTTCACCTCGAGTTGCTTTGTTTACACACGAGTCAGCACTTGGCTAGCTAGTTATCGTCACTCAGGTGGTGATAGCCAGTTAATTAGCTAGCATCCCTGTTTGCACTACTTTCACTATCCTGAAAATAGAGACTGCCTTTATTTCCCACTCCCCTGGTAAATAAAGCTTTCTGTTTCTGCTACCATCTATCATTGCCATGTGTCTCGCCTGACTACTCCTTCAAGTTAGCAGTGCATGGAGTAGCATAGCCTTCCCCCCGGTAATTCCATCCACTTTCATCCATCCGGTCAAAACGATGTCATCAAGTGTACCGACCAAGGGAGAGCGAAAGCAGCACAAGCCTAGCGAAGCTTGCCCTGGCAACTGCGACCTGTACATAACCCAGTCTGACTCCCATCAACACGACCTGCCTCAGCGTGTACCATGCTTTGGCAGCTCTAATTGACCCTGCTAGCTGATGCCCCGCTGGGCCCCGAAGTCCTTAAACGTTGAGCAAGTTACATGGAAAGTATTGCCCAGGCCTCGTTCTTACTCAAAGTAGTATATTTACACACACACACACACACACACACACACACACACACACACACACACACACACACACACACACACCACACACACACACACACACACACACACACACACACACACACACACACACACACACACACACACACGACCTGATTTATTAATTAGATACAAATATAGACAACAATACTGGATGTACAGTATGCAAGAAAACATATTGCATCTAACTCTTTGTTGTTGCTTTCTGCTTTGTTGGTTTGCTTTATTATTTCATATCACCTCAAGGGAGGAACCGGTGCCTTGCTGTGTACAGAAAAGTCAAGACATGCCTTGCTGTGTGCAGAAGACTCTGGACAACAGTGTTGTGGACAATGAAACATTGTGGCCTGAGGTATTAAGGAGTTAGTGTTGCACTTTTATCTTTAGATTGCACTGTACACAGACAGAGTAACACACACACACACACACACACACACATCACCTCCTGCTATATTCCCAGAGGTTGTCAGAACCAGGTCTGCAAGTGAGGGTGTGCTAAAAGAGAGGGGGTCTGTTTGTGTTAGTGTGTGTGCTTGTGTGTTTTTGAACAGATGCTTGCTCAGTCAGTATATGCCAGGCTAAGAAGGAACTCCTATGACGCTGTCTGAGAGTTCATAACTCGCCTCTGGCTCAAGCCTTACTTTCTCATTGGAACGCTATGCTAACAAAGCCTTCTCCTGCCTCATAAATCACTCAAGCTAACACCGACCAAATCCAGTGTGCTCAGTGATCTCTGAAAAACTTAGACAAAACAACTGCCATGGTAATTTAAGTACAGTTTATGTATATCATAATAGAAAATGCAGCCACACTAGTAATACTGCACCCAAACCCAACTCATTTGAATGTGTAGAAGAACCCTGAAGGCAAATCAAGCAGTATAATTTTGATTCTCTTTGATAGATTAATGGACATGGACGACACACGACTTCCTTGTATCCATGGCAATGACAACAGTGTATTCCATCTTCTAAAACTTGCCATCTACAGATGGGTCCACTCAGCCATAACATACCACAGAGTAGTTTGATGCTGTCGAGTATTCATGATGTCTTCAGAGGCTCATTAGCCATATTATATGCTTTGATGTGTGACACTAGTAATGTCTCCCTGTCTTTGCCCTGAATGCTGTTACAAAGCAACGGGAGATACAAATGAGGACTGCATTCGCTGGGAGGTTTAACTTACACCATATCAATCTGTTGGACTAAAACCAAATGAGACAGAGTATATTGTATGACAACGTCAGTGTGATAGCTGAGCTTGATCCCAACAATGGAGTTCCTTTCTCTCTCCTCCCGCATTTGGCCTAACAGAGCCATTGGGAGTAGACTCTCTCTCTCTCTGCCTGTGTACAGTTTGTGTGGCTTTGTTGTCTAGCATGGCCTTTGGCTCTCTCTCATTCATGCTGACAGCAGTATAGAGAGAGCAGGGTGAAACACCACAATACCCCTCTACCACCCACCACCCCCTACCCAGACCACAGTACCTATCAACCACCTCCCACCCAGCACGCCCACTGCCCATATATCACTGCCTGACAAACACCATCTGAAGCTCTGTGGGAGCGCGCGCACGCACACACACACACACACATACACACAGAATAAACCACTAAGCCCCTCTCAACTCATCACCCCCTACCCCTCATACTGTATATCCCGAATACCATCCACCCTGAGATCTGAATGCCCACTCCTCTCGCTAAAAGCCCTACCCGCTGCATATGCTAGTGCTCCAAGCCCGGGTTCAAAGATGCTGAGGCGAGAGTGAAGATGCTGAGTGTTCCTGCCTGGACCAGCATGGGATAAGCACTAGCATTAGCATGAGTCGGGTCATCCTGGCCTGAAGATGTACAGGCAAGGGCAAGAGAAGGCAGTGGCAGAGTGTGTGAGTCTTTGCAATCGACTACCCTGCAGTTAGACTGTGCAGATTTACTGATCTACAAATCATGTTGCATCACAAACAACTACTCATTATATGATCAAGATTAGTGATTCTGCGCCACACCTTCCTCAAACTGATCCTCTCAAATGTCCTCTGTATCTTACACAGGTCGTGTCCCAAATGGCACCATATACTCTATAGATCTGTGGGTCCTGGTCAAATGCAGTGCACTATATAGGGAATAGTGTGCCATTTGGGATGCAATCACAGGCCTGATATTGCTCATGTATCCACTCACACAGAAGTTAATACTCTTCCCTACTGGTTAAGCTACTCTGCTGCTGTGACATTCCACACCAACCCTTCGTCATAAAGCTGTCTTTAAACTGACATGTTGTCTATGTCATTTCAAATGTGGTCCTTTGATTTCCCCCAAGGCAGAGCTGAACAGAGATCTGCCATTCACAAGAGCAGAAGTCCAAACTAGGGTTAAATAAAAGAAGGAACCCAGCGGGCAAAGCTTGTTGAATGACATCCACAACAAGGAGAGATGAGTGTGAGACTTTCTTTTTCATTTGAAATGACATCATTACAACCAGTTACCAGAATTAGTTTAAATCTGGTTGTATATCATGGCAACCCATTTATAGGTTGAAATCGGGTTGCAATGGCATAATTGCAACCAGTTTTTCCCCTGGGGAAGAAAGCTAGGTGACAATATTGCAACCATATATTTTCTCCACCAACCTAATTGTGGAAGGGTGTAATTTTCATTACTTCGGTTCATTCATTTTCCCTATAACTGTGACGGTGGACCAAGATTGATGGTCACAAATTGTCGTCCTCCTCGGTCTCCTCAGAATTGGGCATTTTGCTTCGGTTCGCTTTTACCCAAACACTGCTGCTGATTGTAATTGCTTCTTGCATTGAAGCTTTTATTGATGCTCTCTTCCACAGCCTCACATGCGCACACACACACACTGGATTGTCTTATTAAACTCATATCTCCTCATTCTGCCAGCCTGGTTGTTTACCTCCTGCAGCTCCTTCCCAGCTCTCTAGAATTTAATACATTTCTCAGAATGGTGTATTTTTTTGTGCAAAACATTATTGCTTTCCTGTTCCTTGGCCAACTTCAATGTCATTGAGAAATCATAGATTTCTATTATTTGAATTTCCATCTTACTTGAATTTTTTTTACCAGGTCAGGATGACTGAGTGGTTCTTGAAACAAACAAATCTTCTACTCACTCAGGCATGAGCAAACCTAAATGAAAAATATAAGGCCTATGTGACGTAGAAGTCCGTCACTGGCCGCGGGCAGAATTTGGTACTTTAATGCACGCAAACATTCATCACTCCTCCCTGCTCCGTTATCAGATAAGTTAACAATGTGGGTCGACACACAAGTTAACTTCTCATCTTAGTACATTTCACACTTACTTCAGTAACTGGTTATGGTATAAAGAAATAAACAGACAAGTGTTCATATTTAATATAAGCAATATTTATTATACTTAAATGTTATGGATGAGCGCGTTGTTTGTTTGTTCTGTTCCTCTCTCCATCTCTGTAGTTTACGGGTATGCTGGATAAGGACCCGAGCTAAGGGAATTGGGTTGACTTTGTAGTGCCTGTCCCGAATGGCTCATTAATGTAAATGGGCATATTGAAAGACACTGTCAGTAATGACGTCATTTTGTAAATGTTATATTGTGATATTGTTTCATAAAAAACGTGTTGCAATGTATATACTTTAGTATGTTTAGTTAAATGGAAAATGTAGGTTTGAATAGGTAATTGCTTAATTAATTAGTGTTAATTGTTCTGAGGGGAGGGGCTACCCCTACAAAAGGAGCCTCTCTTTCAGTTCATGGAGAGGCATTTTGGATTGTGCTGTGGGTGGGGCAGTGTTGTTTTTTTAGCTGTCCCATAAGGTATACGTTTGATGGCAGTACTGTTGTTTTTGTTCCGGAATCACTATGTAAATAAACACCCTTGCACAGAATAACTTTTTATTTTGATAGAGGTTAGGTTTTCCAGTTGAGCCTCCTGGCCTACTCTACGTGACAGCCTAGCATATCTCTTTCTATATAGAGAGTGTGTTTCTCATCTCTAGTGTTGGAGGAGAAACATTTGAAATGTGCAGTAAGGATTTCGTCCCATTAAGGGACTTTAGTTCTTAATCAAAAGCATCAAATAATATTTATATTCCAAGTTCCTTAATCCCAGAGAGATTTCTATTTTCTCTCCTTTAAATGCATTCTTGCTTGTCACTTTGGGTCTGATAAAAGCACTATAAAAAACATGTTTTATTGATCTCTGAGCAAAAACCCTCTCTTAAATTATAATATGTGGAAATGCAAAATTCTCTCACGGAACTAACTGTAATGTACTTTGTAATATTATGTAAAACGCAAAAGATTC
The DNA here is from genome assembly GCF_901001165.1 of Salmo trutta. Taxonomy (NCBI): domain Eukaryota; kingdom Metazoa; phylum Chordata; class Actinopteri; order Salmoniformes; family Salmonidae; genus Salmo; species Salmo trutta. Next base: position 44,244,127 of record NC_042974.1, on the reverse strand, counting down.
TCTCTCTGATTGTTAAAGTGTGTTTTATTTGTCCGCCTAAAAGCCTGCCGATCTGCGATTTGGAATTCATCAATAACATTATCTCTATCATTATAAATAGAAGTCTAAAAGTCTGACATTTTCAAGTGATTTCACCTGAATATATAATGGGGGTCAATGTTATCCTATTATGCATGTTCTTGTTTCTCACACTGACCCCACCCAGCAGGCAAAGCTGAGGCGCGTTCAGCAGGACACAACATTTTGGAACGTTCAGATAAAAATATGCTACGCACAACAAACATGGCTCTCTGACATGTAGAGTAAGGAATCACATCAGCTCTGGTGGTGGCATTTCAGTTCGTGGCCAGGTTGTAATGATCACAGAGATAATGTCCTTATACATTGTAAAAAATCGAAATAAAAAAAAACACTGAAATGTGTGTGCATATCGGAGTTACCGTCTTCCAATTAATTTGGACTTATAACAACAGTTATGAATCATAATAAGATACCTCTCTATGAGGAGTTGGATGCTGCTGGTGGTTGTCTCTCCAGTAAAGAACACACAACAGGCTGGTGAAGAATATCCTTATGCTAGAGGACAACTCTGAGCATGCTCATCAGCATCATCGCTCATACAGGTCATACACACATCCATAAACACTGTGGATGCACTGTTACATAACATAATGACAGATGATTCATCATCATCCACTTTAATTGAAATGAATCACCCTTCTTGGATTTCATGGTCGGCCCACAAACCTGGGTTGCATAAGAAACACTGGTGTGGCTCATGGAATTATAATTGTCACAACTATAGTCTTTCAATGGTATTGGTCTTTCCAGTAGATTGCACAGCCCTGGAAAAACATTATTCCTTTGCTGATCCTTGCCAAATTCTAGTGGAGCAATCTAAGATATAACTTTTTCGTACTCTAAAAAAGTCAGAAATTCTACTCTTTTAAAGTGATATCCTATGGATATACATACTACTATATTATTAGTGTATTATTATACTGGCCAGTTTATTATGTACATCACCCAGTTGACGAAAATGGATTGCTCCTACAGACAGTGAGTCACATGGCCATGGCTTGCTATATAAAGCAGGCAGAAAGGCATCCAGTTACTGTTTGGTTGAACATTAGAATGGGCAGAACAAGTGACCTAAGCGACTTGGAGCGTGGCATGATCGTCGGTGCCAGACATGCCGGATCTAGTATTACAGAAACGGCCACCCTCCTGAGCTTTTCACACACGACAGTGTCTAGGGTTTCCCCGAGAATGGAGCGACAAACAAAAACATCCAATCAGTGGCAGGCCTGTAGATGAAAACAACTCGTTGATGAGAGAGGTCGAAAGAGAATGACAAGAATTGTGCAAGCTAACAGGCAGGCCACAAACAGACAGTCCCGTGTGGCTCAGTTGGTAGTGCATGGCGCTTGCAATGCCAGGGTTGTGGGTTCGATTCCCAAGGGGGTCCAGTATGGAAATGTATGCTCTCACTACTGTAAGTAGCTCTGGATAAGAGCGTCTGCTAAATGACTCAAATGTAAGTAACGGTGCAGTACAACAGTGGTGTACAGAACGGCATCTCGGAACGCACGACTTGTCGCAGCAGACAACCACACCGGGTTCCACTCCTACCAGCTAAGAAGAAGTGTCTCCAGTGGGCACACGATCACCAACACTGGACAATTGAGGAGTTCCTGTTGTGTCACGCCGATGGCAGAGTCACGATTTGGTGTAAGCAGCATGAGTCCTTGGACCCATCCTACCTGGTGTCAACGGTACAGGCTGGATGGTGGTGCCATTGTGTCAGCATGGACCAACATCCCTGTGGAATGTTTCTGACTTGTAGAATCCATGCCTGAGAATGCAGACTGTTCTGGAATCAAAGAGAGGGGGGGGGGGGTCTGACACAGTATTATAGTAGATGGGTGTACCTAATTAACTAGCTGGTGAGAGTATATTAAATGTAGGTGTGATATCCTCTCTACCTCCCATTACTCAGCATGCTTATCTGTCCGTGCCACGCCCATGGACAGAAAATGGTCTGGTAGAAAGAGACATGTTTCTGATACGTCTGTACAGGCCTAGCTCCTAGTCAAGATTGATGTTGTTGGGAGGGAGGAGGTCTATCTTAATAAATCCCCAGTTTAGTTAAGGTCTATAAATCTGCCTGGTGACCAGCCATTAAACACACTGCTGCAGATGGCGGGGAGAGGGAGACTTTCACTACAACTCTGACTCAACATCTTCTCTCAAGTCTACCCCTAAAGCCAACTCCTCCTTTGGTCGTCTCCTTCCGGTTCTCTGCTGCCAATGACTGGAACGAACTACAAAAATCTCTGAAACTGGAAACACTTATCTCCCTCACTAGCTTTAAGCACCAGCTATCAGAGCAGCTCCCAGATCACTGCACCTGTACATAGCCCATCTATAATTTAGCCCAAACTACTACCTCTTCCCCTACTGTATTTATTTATTTTGCTCCTTTGCACCATATTATTTATATTTTAACTTTGAACTTTCTTCAAACTACAAATCTACCATTCCAGTGTTTTACTTGCTATACTTTATTTACTCTGCCACCATGGCCTTTTTTGCCTTTACCTCCCTTATCTCACATCATTTGCTCACATTGTATATAGTCTTATTTTTTTCTACTGCATCATTGATTGTATGTTGTTTTACTCCATGTGTAACTCTGTGTTTTTGTATGTTGTCGAACTGCTTTGCTTTACCTTGGCCAGGTCGCAATTGTAAATGAGAACTTGTTCTCAACTTGCCTACCTGGTTAAATAAAGGTGAAATAAAAATTAAAAATTAAAAAGTCAAATCATTCCCCTTCTCTCCCATCTACAGCAACTAATACAGTTTCCCCTTTTCCCCTCTTCTGTGCTATTCTCCCTTCCTCTATACCCCTTTGGCACTCTTTAAAGGCCCACTCCTTAATTTGGAGAAAAAAGTATTAGCAGCAGCCCAGTCACTTGGTTTGCTATGAATATGCAGGAGAGGGAAACTGTCACTATAACTCCCAGGCAACATCTATAACTGTTCTCTCCATTCGAGTCCTCCCTATTTCCCTTCTCTATTTTCCTTATTCCTCACTCTCAACCCCATTTCTGCCTCTCTAACTTCCAAGTTATGTACAGTACCAGTCAAATCTGGACACCTACTCGTTCAAAAACGTTTTGTTTTTTTAAATGTTGACTATTTTCTACATTGTAGGATAATAGTGAAGACATCAAAACTATGAAATAACACATATGGAATCATGTAGTAATCAAAAAAGTAGCCACCCTTTGCATTGATGACAGATTTGCACACTCTTGGCATTCTCTCAACCAGCTTCATGAGGTAGTCACCTGGACTGCAATTCGATTAACAGGTGTGCCTTGTTAATTTGTGGAATTTCTTTCCTTCTTAATGCGTTTGAGCCAATCAGTTGTGTTGTGACAAGGTAGGGGTGGTATACAGAACATGGTCTTTTACCAAATAGGGCTAAGTCCATATTATGGGATGAACAGCTCAAATAAGCAAAGACAAACAACAGTCCATTACTTAAAGACATGAAGGTCAGTCAATGCGAAACATTAAGAACTTTTAAAGTTTCTTCAAGTGCAGTAGCAAAACCCATCAAGCACAATGATGAAACTGGGTCTCATGAGGACCGCCACAGGAAAGGAAGACACAGAGTTACCTCTGCTGCAGAGGATAAGTTCATCAGATTTACCAGCCTCAGAAATTGCAGCCCAAATAAATGCTTCACAGAGTTCAGGTAACAGACACATCTCAACATCAACTGTTCAGAGGAGACTGCGTGAATCAGGCCTTCATTGTCGAATTGCTGCAAAGAAACCACTACTAAAGTGGGCTTAGTGGGACTATCATTTGTTTTTCAACAGGACAATGACCAAAAACACACCTCCAGGCTGTGTAAGGGCTAGCAAGTGAGTTAGGAAGGGCGACTATCTTTGTAGTGACTGGGTGTATTGATATTGAAATAAGAACTTTACCATGCTCAAAGGGCTGTTCAATGTATGCTTTTATTTATTTAAAACCCATCTACCAATAGGTGCCCTTCTTTGCGAGGCATTGGAAAACCTCGCTGGTCTTCATGATTAAATCTGTGTTTGAAATATTCAGTACTTTGTTGAAGCACCTTTGGCAGCGATTACAGCCTTGTGTCTTCTTGGGTAAGACTACAAGCTTTGCACACCTGTATTTGGGTAGTTTCTCCCATTCTTCTCTGCAGATCCTCTCAAGCTCTGTCAGGTTGGATGGGGAGCGTCGATGCAAAGATATTTTCAGGTCTCTCCAGAGATGTTTGATCGGGTTCAAGTCCAGGCTCTGGCTGGGCCATCGAAGGACATTCAGAGACTTGTCCTGAAGCCACTCCTGTGTTGGCTTGGCTGTGTGCTTAGGGATGTTGTCCTGTTGGAAGGTGAACCTTTTCCCCAGTCTGAGGTCCTCAGCGCTCTGGGGCAGGTTTTCATCAAGGATCTCTCTGTACTTTGCTCCGTTCATCTTTGCCTCTATCCTGATTAGTCACCCAGTCCCTGCTGCTAAAAAACATCCCCACAGCATGATGCTGCCACCACAATGCTTCACCGTAGGGATGGTGACTGGTTTCCTCCAGACGTGACACTTGGCATTCAGGCCAAAGAGTTCAATCTTGATTACATCAGACCAGACAATCTCATGGTCTGAGTCCTTTAGGTGCCTTTTGGCAAACTCCAAGCGGGCTGTGGCTTCCATCTGGCCACTCTACCATAGAGGCCTGATTGGTGTTGTGCTGCAGAGATGGTTGTCCTTCTGGAAGGTTCTCCCATCTCCACAGAGGAACTCTGGAGCTCTGTCAGAGTGACCATTGGGTTCTTGGTCACCTCCCTGACCAAGGCCCTTCTACCCCGAATGCTCAGTTTGGCCAGGTGGCCAGCTCTAGGAAGAGTCTTGGTTCTTCTAAACTTCTTCCATTTAAGAATGATGGAGGCCACTGTGTTCTTGGGGACCTTCAATGCTGCAGAAATTTTTTGGTACCCTTTCCAAGATCTGTGCCTCGACACAATCCTTTCTCGGAGGTCTACGGACAATTCCTTCAACCTCATGGCTTGGTTTTTGCTCTGACATGTGTAACAGTGTAGGTTCCGTCCCTCTCTTCGCCCCGACCCGGGCTCGAACCAGGGACCCTTGCACACATCAACAACTGACACCCCACGAAGCATCGTTACCCATCGCGCCACAAAAGCCGCGGCCCTTGCAACGCAAGGGGAAACCCTACTTCAAGTCTCAGAGCGAGTGACGTCACTGATTCAAATGCTATTAGCACAGTCAACTGTGGTAGCTTATATAGACAGGTGTATGCCTTTCCAAATCATGTTCAATCAATTTAATTTACCACAGGTGGAATCCAATCAAGTTGTAGAAACGTCTCAAGGATGATCAATGGAAACAGGATGCACCTGAGCTCAATTTCGAGTCTCATAGCAAAGGATCTGTATACTTATGTAAATAAGGTGGTTTTTTTTTATTTGTAATAAATTTGCAAAAAATTCTAAAAAAAACTTTTCGCTTTGTATTTATTGGGTAGCTTTGAGGAAAAAAGTAATTTAATCAATTTTAGAATAAGTCTAAAGGCAAACAAAATGTGGAAAAGGGGAAGGGGTCTGAATACTTTCTGAACGCACTGTATATACATTATTTTAATAGCAGGACAAAGTCCATTATCCCTCTGAAGAGTATGAATTAGGCTGTTTGAGAAGGTTTGAATCCTAAGCAACCTGCCTACACATTTTAAGTACAATAAACCAACATAGCTACTTTAGTAGGTCAAAGCTGTGTGCTGGAAAACCTTGCTAGAGCATGGGTGGAGTAGGTAGTGGTGCTGCTCCTGTGAATTTCCTTTCTTTCTGGCTTCAGACCAATGCCTATATCTCACATAAAATGTCGTTTTTTGTTTTTATTTTCTATGGTTTTTGATTATTCCCTGATATAAGTGGCTTCCCTTTTGCTTAAAGATTAATGTTAAATGATGTCTATTTCAGCTGCAATAGGGTTTTTGACTCACCAATTACACCAACTGTGCCAACTTTAATACAGCCTAACACAGCAATACAAATAAAGTAAAACTACTCAATAATGACAAATGGCAACAGAAATAATATAGTTATTAGTATTTTCTTTATATAATCAGCTGATTTTCCATAGGGAAGTGAAAATCCAGAAACCTATTTAAGCCAATATGGAGTAAACTAGAACAAATTTCCCTGATCTCTTTTAACAAGACAATTGAGCAACCTCCTGGAAAATACACAAATTATCAACATGTAGCCTACCCATGAACTATTTACATACATTACTGTCGGTCACATTTGGTGGCTCGGAGTTCTAAACCAGCAGAGGGCCTGTGCTACTTCTCCCCCTGACATCCTAGTCATCCACCTCGGTGAATACAACTTGGGATACGCCAAGGGGACGGCACTGGTGCGTGAGATGCGAGGATTTAGAGGTGGTCATCCAAATGTTTCCTGGGACAGTGGTCTTCTCTGATACAGTGGTCTTCTCTGATATCGCGCAGCGAAGGAGCTGGATGTTCCAGTGGGACCAGAAGATAAACACGAGCATAGAAGGGGCCCGGAGCTCCGTCAATCAGCTTGTGCATACATTTCAGGAAACATAATCCGCCACCCTGCCTTTAAGCAGTATGTCCCTGGGATGTAGCGTAGGGGTTGGGTACATCTGGCGGATGTGGGCAACAACGTATTCATTGAGATTTGGTCTCTCCAGTCTCCACTGTTCTCTCCTCCATAGTAGCAAGAAGCATGCAGTAGTACACACACCACACTCCTTATTGCCACTCAATGACGCTCTTTCAAGAGCCACCAAATAATTGAAAATAAGCACATGTAACAGTGTAGGTTCCGTCCCTCTCTTCGCCCCAACCCGGGCTCGAACCAGGGACCCTTGCACACATCAACTGACACCCCACGAAGCATCGTTGCCCATCGCGCCACAAAAGCCGCGGCAAGGGGAAACCCTACTTCAAGTCTCAGAGCGAGTGACGTCACCGATTGAAACGCTATTAGCGCGCACCACCGCTAACTAACTAGCCATTTCACATCGGTTACACACACACCATGCCTGCGTGTGTATGTCACGATTAGGAGGGGAGGGGAGGACTCAAAACTATACACGAAAGAAAATGATCAGTTACATTAACCGTTACGCTACGAACCCTGTCATGTACGCATATCTCGAGACTATTTAAATGGACAGTCTGGTGATGACGGGAAGTTTTTGTTGCACATTCACTCAGTACTGATTGAACGTTTATTTCTATTGCTGGGTAAAAAAATATATATATATCATAGCTAACCAAGTTAGCAAGCATGGCATTGTCTTTTCATTGTGCATAGGTCACGCAAGCAAGTAATGTTAGTGTTATTTAACCTGGGTGCACCCGCACCCCACGGCTACATTTTACTTGGATGGCGACTTCAGGTTTACATTGAAAAGTAACTTCACACTGTGTTAATCAGTCAGTAGAAATGTGGATTAAAATGACAAGAAGAAAATTGCATTGACAGGGGGAACCTACTGAATCAATGCATTAGGTAAGGGCTGTAATGTTAGCTTGCTACCTTGCCAAGCAAGCATGACTGATTAATGTATGAATTAACATTAGCTAAAGTTGAGCAATGCCCATTGCATGTATTATACATTATCAGTGTGGAAGTTTCCCAAACTTTGGTGTTGACTATGAACTTTACTTAGCTAGCTAGCCAGCTGTGCTTTGTGGAAGAATATGGGATATATTGTCAACATTGTGTTGTGCTGGTGCACGATCTGTCCATAAAGCTAATGTTACAGCCTTGTTGGCTTGTAGCTAACGTTACTGGCGAATGTTAGTTGGCTAGCTAATTGGCAATATAGCAGCCAAGGATTTTCGCTATCTTATTTGCGCTTATTTGTTTGTGCTCTGATTACACACAAGTGTCAAGGCCAACAGTTTAGATGATTTCAGCCATGTGAAAAACCTAGCTACTAGCGCTGTTAGCCATGTTAGCTAGCTACTAGCGCTGTTGCTGCGCAACCCAAGTACTTTGGTCCAGTTTTAGAACTCTGAGATTCGGCTGAAAAGATGTAAGCATTGTCCGAAATGCTCCAAAAAGGTAGCACATAATTGGTTCTTAATGGATAGAAAAGAGCACATGAGAGCTATAAATTATACATTTAATAAAAACTGTCAATCCTAAAATTGTTAAGTTCAATGGTCACTTTTAAAAAATTTGAATTTTAACCAATTTTTCTCCCCAATTTCGTGACATCTAATTGCTACTTACGATCTTGTCTCATCGCTGCAACTCCCCAACGGGCTCGGGAGAAGCAAAGGTCGAGACATGCGTCCTCCGAAACAACTAGAATTTCAGCTAAATCGGCGCAGAAAATACTCTGAAAACTAAATTGCTAACGACCATGTTAAAAACCTGGTTTTTGGTTCTCAGTAATGGCCGGGCGGCTCATGATGAGAGGCGGGGAGTGTGCTGTGTACTTCCAAATTGATTTACAATTTGTGTCATACTGTCTTAGATATGATAATAAATCTTGCTTTTCAATGTCAGTCAGAAAGGATCTTGTTCAATGCACTTCTTTTATCGGTGCTGGATTATGGTAATATTGTCTATATGCAGACCTCAGCAAGTAATTTAAACTCTGGACACAGTATCACGGTGCTTTAAGATTTATCACAAATGCTAGATCACGAACCCATCACTGTGATTTGTATGCCATGGTGCAATGGACCGCAGTCTACACCAGGAGGCTAGAGCACTGGTAAACTGCTGTGTATAAACATTGATAGGGTAACTCTGTTCTTTACTGACCAGATCAGTCAACATAATCTTCGTTCACAGTCTCTGCTCTCCTTGTCCATTCCTAAAACTAGAACTGAGATGGGGAAACAATCTTTTTCCCATAATGCCCCTTCATCCTGGATCAAGCTCAAAAGATATTAAAGTTAGGAGAGTTAGTGTCCTTGCCTGTTTTTAAGACTGATCGACAACACTGTTTTTGATAGCTGCAGTTTTTAATCTTCAAATGTATCTGTAATTTGTGACACTGTCTTGTGTGTGTGTGTGTGCCTTTTGTATTTTTTTTTATTGTACACCTTGCTATTTCCCTGTTTTGCCTTCTTGCCAGGTCACCCTGGCAAAATAGGTTTTTAACGTCAAATGGGTCTTACCTGGTTAAATAAAACAATGAAAGTAATAGGGAGATTTTAATTCAACATTGAGCTTCAGCCCCCAGAATAATAGTATTCATATATTGAAATAAAGACAACCACAGAGAGAGAACAAAACAATTGTTTTACTTCTTTGGAGACAACTGATCTACTAAATGTAGATACATCTTTAAATACTTTATTCTTTTCCTTTTTTTAAATGCTTTTGATCTGACTAATTTATAGGCTATGCTATCCATTTTCTGTAGTGGCTACACACTGGCTTTTGAATTTATACCAAGACTGTTGAGTTGTGTGTGTGTGTATAGCAGCAAAGAGCACCACCAGGGAACCAAACTAAAGCTAGCTACCTTAATGGTCCACATTTCAATACATTTCCAAAAACATCAGACTAAGCCTACTGATGCAAATTTCCTCCTCTTAAATCATCCAGTTTACTGCTTTGTTTTGAAGGATTTGCAGATCACATACATTCCCAAAAGTCTACTATACCGGATAACAATATATTGAAATGCCAAATCTGCATGCAGCTTAGCTGTCAGGATAGGAGTTATAAGCCCACACACACCCAGTCTTCTATAACTAACCTTGTGGGGACACAGTTCAGTCCCATTCAAAATCCTTTTTTCTCTAACCCCTAAACCTAAACCTAACCTTAACCCAAAAACTAACCCTAGCCCCTAAACCTAACACTAATTCAAACCTTAACCATAAACCCCCTAGAGAATAGCATTTGACCTTGTGGGGACTAACAAAATGTCCCCAGTTGTTCAAAACTTTGCTATTTTACCATTGTGTGTGGACATGTTTAACTACTTCTGGAGACCAGAAGTTTACTATTGTGTGTGTGGACATGTTTAACTATACTTCTGGAGACCAGAAGTCTACTATTGTGTGTGTGTGTGTGTGTGTGTGGACATGTTTAACTATACTTCTGGAGACCAGAAGTCTACTATTGTGTGTGTGTGTGTGTGGACATGTTTAACTATACTTCTGGAGACCAGAAGTCTACTATTGTGTGTGTGTGTGTGTGTGTGTGTGTGTGTGTGTGTGTGTGTGTGTGTGTGTGTGTGTGTGTGTGTGTGGACATGTTTAACTATACTTCTGGAGACCAGAAGTCTACTATTGTGTGTGTGTGTGTGTGGACATGTTTAACTATACTTCTGGAGACCAGAAGTCTACTATTGTGTGTGTGTGTGTGGACATGTTTAACTATACTTCTGGAGACCAGAAGTCTACTCTTCCTGTCTGGGTTGGCGCCCCCCCCTTGGGTTGTGCCATGGCGGAAATCTTTGTGGGCTATACTCGGCCTTGTCTTCGGACGGTAAGTTGGTGGTTGTAGACATCCCTCTAGTGGTGTGGGGGCTGTGCTTTGGCAAAGTGGGTGGGGTTATATCCTGCCTGTTTGGCCCTGTCCGGGGCTATCATCGGATGGGGCCACAGTGTCTTCTGATCCCTCCTGTCTCAGCCTCCAGTATTTATGCTGCAGTAGTTTGTGTCGGGGGGCTAGGGTCAGTCTGTTACATCTGGAGTATTCTCTTGTCTTATCCGGTGTCCTGTGTGAATATAAATATGCTCTCTCTAATTCTCTGTCTCTCTTTCTTTCTCTCGGAGGACCTGAGCCCTAGGACCATGCCTCGGGACTACCTGGCATGATGACTCCTTGCTGTCCCCAGTCCACCTGTCCATGCTGCTGCTCCAGTTCCCACTGTTCTGCCTGCGGCTACGGAACCCTGACCTGTTCACCGGACGTGCTTGTTGCACCCTCGACAACTACTATGATTATTATTATTTGACCATGCTGGTCATTTATTAACATTTTAACATCTTGACCATGTTCTGTTATAATATCCACCCGGCACAGCCAGAAGAGGACTGGCCACCCCTCATAGCCTGGTTCCTCTCTAGGTTTCTTCCTAGGTTTTTGGCCTTTCTAGGGAGTTTTTCCTAGGGAGTTTTTCCTAGCCACCGTGCTTCTTTCACATGCATTGCTTGCTGTTTGGGGTTTTAGGCTGGGTTTCTGTACAGCACTTTGAGATTTCAGCTGATATACGAAGGGCTATATAAATAAATTTGATTTGATTTTGATTTGATTTACTATTGTGTGTGTGTGTGTGTGTGTGTGGACATGTTTAACTATACTTCTGGAGACCAGAAGTCTACTATTGCGTAAACTTGGCACATGTAGTTCAGCTTTAATATTGCAGATAGATTGTAGCTTCCATCAATGTAATTGTCTGCATCATTTCCAATCCCCCATATTCTTTTGTAAATGTATATAGTACCAGTCAAAAGTTTGGACAAACCTACTCATTCAAGGGTTTTTATTTTTACTATTTTCTACATTGTAGAATAATAGTGAAGACATCAAAACTATTAAATAACACATATGGAATCATTTAATAACCAAAAAGTGTTAAACAAATATATTTTTGATTATTCAAAGTAGCCACCCTTTGCTTTGCACAAAATTGGCATTAACTCAACCAGCTTCACCTGGAATGCTTTTCCAACAGTTCCCACAAATGCTGAGCACTTGTTGGCTGCTTTTCCTTCACTCTGCGGTCCAACTCATCCCAAATCATCTCAATTGGGTTGAGGTCGGGTGATTGTGGAGGCCAGGTCATCTGATGCAGCACACCATCACTCTCCTTCTTGGTAAAATAGCCCTTAAATAGCCAGAGGTGTGTTGGGTCATTGTTCTGTTGAAAAACAAATGATAGTCCCACTAAGCGCAAACAAGATGGGATGGCGTATCGCTGCAGAATGCTGTGGTAGACATGCTGGTTAAGTTTGCCTTGAATTCTAAATAAGTCACCGACAGTGTCACCAGCAAAGCACCCCCACAAAATCACCCCTCCTCCTCCATGCTCACAAAGACACGGTGGTTGGAACCAAAAATCTCAAATTTGGACTCATCAGACCAAAGGACAGATTTCCACCGGTCTAATGTCCATTGCTCGTGTTTCTTGGCCCAAGCAAGTCTCTTCTTATTATTGGTATCCTTTTGTGGTGGTTTCTTTGCAGCAATTCGACCATGAAGACCTGATTCACACAGTCTCCTCTGAACAGTTGATGTTGAGATGTCTGTTACTTGAACTCTGAAGGATTTATTTGGGCTGCAATTTCTGAGGCTGGTAACTCTAATGAACTTATCCTCTGCAGCAGAGGTAACTCTGGGTCTTCCTTTCCTGTGGTGCTCCTCATGAGAGCCAGTTTCATCATAGTGCTTGATGGTTTTTGCAGCTGCACTTGAAGAAACTTTGACATTTCTTGAAATGTTCTGCATTAACTGACCTTCATGTCTTAAAGTAATGATGGACTGTTGTTTCACTTTGCTTATTTGAGCTGTTCTTGCTAGAGGTCGACCGATTAATCGGAATGGCCGATTAATTAGGGCCGATTTCAAGTTTTCATAACAATCGCAAATCGGTATTTTTGGACGCCGATTTGGCCAGGTTTTTTTGTTGTTATTATTATTTTTAGACCTTTATTTAACTAGGCAAGTCAGTTAAGAACACATTCTTATTTTCAGTGTCGGCCTAGGAACGGTGGGTTAACTGCCTTGTTCAGGGGCAGAACGACAGATTTTTACCTTGTCAGCTCGGGGATTCAATCTTGCAACCTTATGGTTAACTAGTCCAACGCTCTAACCACCTGCTTTACATTGCACTCCACGAGGAGCCTGCCTGTTACACGAATGCAGTAAGAAGCCAAGGTAAGTTGCTAGCTAGTATTAAACTTATTTTATAAAAAACAATCAATCAATCATAATCACTAGTTAACTACACATGGTTGATGATATTACTAGTTTATCTAGCCTGTCCTGCTTAGCCTGTCAATGCCTTTCTTAAAATCAATACACAAGTATATATTTTTAAACCTGCATATTTAGTTAACCTCTATGGGCGTCCCACCTACTCAACAGCCAGTGTAATCCCGTGGCGCGATATTCAAATACCTTAGAAATGCTATTACTTCAATTTCTCAAACATATGACTATTTTACACCATTTTAAAGACAAGACTCTCGCTAATCTAACCACACTGTCCGATTTCAAAAAGGCTTTACAACGAAAGCAAAACATTAGATTGTCAGCAGAGTACCCAGCCAGAAATAATCAGACACCCATTTTTCAAGCTAGCATATAATGTCACATAAACCCAAACCACAGCTAAATGCAGCACTAACCTTTGATGATCTTCATCAGATGACAATTATAGGACATTATGTTATACAATACATGCATGTTTTGTTCATCAAGTTCATATTTATATCAAAAAACAGCTTTTTACATTAGCATGTGACTAGCATTCCCACCGAACACTTCCGGTGAATTTACTAAATTACTCACGATAAACGTTCACAAAAAACACAACAATTATTTTAAGAATTATAGATACAGAACTCCTTTATGCACTCGCTATGTCCGATTTTAAAACAGATTTTCGGTGAAAGCACATTTTGCAATATTCTGAGTAGATAGCCCGGCCATCACAGGCTAGCTATTTTGACACCCACCAAGTGTTGTACTCACCAAACTCCGATTTACTATTAGAAAAGTTTGATTACCTTTGCTGTTATCCGTCAGAATGCACTCCCAGGACTTCTACTTCAATAACAAATGTTGGTTTGGTCCCAAATAATCCATAGTTATATCCAAATAGCGGCATTTTGTTCGTGCGTTCAAGACACTATCCGAAGGGTAAAGAAGGGTGACGCGCCCGACGTGTTTTGTGACAAAACATTTCAAAATATTCCATTACCGTACTTCGAAGCATGTCAACCGCTGTTTAAAATCAATTTTTATGCCATTTTTCTCGTAAAAAAAGCGATAATATTCCGACCGGGAAACCCTGTTTTAGTTGAAAGACAGAGAAAATAAAAACATGGGGTCGCCTCGTGCACGCGCCTCACTCTCATTGTACTCTGATCGACCACTATCAAAATGCGGTAATGTTTTTCAGCCAGGGCATGCAAAGCCACCATTCATCTTTCTGGCGCCTTCTGAGAGCGTTAGAAAATGTCACGTTATGCCAGAGATCCCCTGTTTTGGTTAGAGATGATCAAGAAGGCCATGAAATGGTCAGAGAGAGCGCTTCCTGTTTGGAATCTTCTCAGGTTTTGGCCTGCCAAGTGAGTTCTGTTATTCTCACAGACACCATTCAAACAGTTTTAGAAACTTTAGGGTGTTTTCTATCTAAATCAAACAATTATATGCATATTCTAGTTACTGGGCAGGAGTAGTAACCAGATTAAATCGGGTATGTTTTTTATCCGGCCGTGCAAATACTGCCCGTTATCCCTAACAGGTTAATATTGCCTGCTAACATGAATTTCTTTAAACTAGGGAAAATGTGTCACTTCTCTTGCAAACAGAGTCAGGGTATATGCAGCAGTTTGGGCCGCCTGGCTCATTGCGAACTGTGAAGACTATTTCTTCCAAACAAAGACAGCCGACTTCGCCAAACGGGGGATGATTTAACAAAAGCGCATTTGCGAAAAAAGCACAATCGTTGCACGACTGTACCTAACCATAAACATCAATGCCTTTCTTAAAATCAATACACAAAAGTATATATTTTTAAACCTGCATATTTAGCTAAAAGAAATCCAGGTTAGCAGGCAATATTAACCAGGTGAAATTGTGTCATTTTGCGTTCATTGCACGCAGAGTCAGGGTATATGCAACCGTTTGGGAAATAGTCCTATAATAACTACAACCTAACACTTCTTACCTGGGAATATTGAAGACTCATGTTAAAAGGAACCACCAGCTTTCATATGTTCTCATGTTCTGAGAAAGGAACTTAAACGTTAGCTTTTTTACATGGCACATATTGCACTTTTACTTTCTTCTCCAACACTGTGTTTTTGCATTATTTAAACCAAATTGAACATGTTTCATTATTTATTTGAGGCTAAATTGATTTTATTGATGTATTATATTAAGTTAAAATAAGTGTTCATTCAGTATTGTTGTAATTGTCATTATTACAAATAAATACATCTTGGAAAAAGCGGCCGATTAATCGGTATCGGATATTTGGGGCCCTCCAATAATCGGTATCGGCGTTGAAAAATCATAATCGGTCGACCTCTAGTTCTTGCCATAATATGGGACTTGGTCTTTTACCAAATAGGGCAATCTTCTGTATACCTTGTCACAATACTCATTAAGGAGGATAGAAATTCCACAAATTAACTTTTAACAAGACATATTTAAAAAAATATATTTTCCTTTATTATTTTCCCCTAACCCTACCACCCCTCCCCTAATTAAAGTAAACTAATAGCCAACAACACTTAGACTTCTACTTCCAGCTTATACATACTATATATATATTTTACAATAGTTATCTTTTGTGTTGTGTTGTTTTCGCTGTATTTATACTTCTGCGATACAGATTGAATCACGCCCTAAGTGGTATTTAGGAATTTGCGTTGGGTAATGGTGTTTGTAGGTAGATATGTTCAAAGTCAAAGGAAGCACTTGATTCAGCTCTCCTGGCGCTGGATGGGGCATGCATCACAGTCAGTGGTGCATGACGTGCCCAATCAACAGGACATTCCACTCAATCTGCTTTCTGATTGGCTCCTGAGAGAGAACCAGGTGAAGCATGCCACATAACCTCTGCTACATTAGTCTATAACCACTCTCTTTCCTATCGCACATGGTGGTGTGCATGCGTGTGCACACACACTCCTTAAAACCTGTTGAGGCCACGGGTTAGCAATGAACCCTGAGACGGGATTGCTAGCAAGGCTGGAAATTCAAAACATCAAAAATCTAATAATTTCAATTTCTCAAACAATCAACTATTTTACACCATTTAAAAGATAAACATCTCCTTAATCTAACCACATTGTCCGATTTTCAAAGAGGCTTTACGGCAAAAGCATAAAGTTAGATTATGTTAGGACAGTACATAGCCACAAAAGTACAAACATCCATTTTCAATTCAAGGTCAGGCGTCACCAAAAGCAGAAACCAGCTAAAATTATGCACCAACCTTTGACAATCTCCATCAGATGACACTCCTAGGACATTATGTTATACAATACATGCATTTTTTGTTCCATCAAGTTCATATTTATATCCAAAAACCGCATTTTACAGTAGCTGTGAAATTCTGATTTTTTTCTTCTCTGAAATGCTTCCAGTGAACAACGTTACAATTTTCAAAATTACTATTCGAAAACATTGGTAAATTATAATATTGTCATTCAAATAATTATAGTTTAACATTTCGTAAATGATACTGTCTTGCCAGATTTCAAAATAACTTTACTGGGAAATCACAAGTTGCAATAAACCAGGAACTGTGCTAAGAACAATAAGCTAGCCTAATTAGCTTAGCATCATCTTGTAACCATGTAATATCAATAATACTATTGTCAATAATCCATTACCTTTGATTATCTTCATCCATTGGCAGTTCCAGGAATTCCAGGTCCACAACAAATGTGGTTTATTTTGACAAAGTTCATAATTGATGTCCAAAGAACTCCAAGTTGTTCCATGTTGTTAGCGCTTCGGTGGCTACTAAAAAGTAGCGCGGGGGGGGTGTGTGAAGTCACGGCAAAAAGTTAAAAAAGTTACAAAAATAATCTATTTATGTTTGTTCAAACATGTCAAACGTTGTTTAGCATCAATCTTTAGAGCCATTTTTAACGTGAAACATCAGTAATGTTTCAACCCGACCTCACCTGTGTCTAGAAAAACGTTTTTGAATAATGTCCCGTGTCTCATGATTGCGCAGGTGCAGGCCATAATGGAAGTGACGACATCCCACGGACGTCAACTTCAATGCATTCTTATTTGCTCCCTGTTAATCATGGAAGCTTCAAACAACTTTATAAAGATCGCTGACATCTAGTGGAATCCGTAGGAGTTGCGAACTGAATCCTTTCTCACTATGGTATCTAATAAACAATGACACTAAATAGTACAGCCACAAAATTCTCATTTTTTTTTAATCTATTTTTCTCAGGTTTTTGCCTGCAATATGAGTTTTGTTATACTTACAGACACCATTCAAACTGTTTTAGAAAATTCAGAGTGTTTTCTATCCGAATGTGTTAATAATATGCATATCCTAGCTTCTGAGTTGGTGTAGGAGGCAGTTAAAAATGGGCACGTATTTTTTTCAAAATGCTCAATACTGCCACCGTGGCCCGTAGAGGTTAAAGGCATGTAAACATACCCATAAAGGTTTTATACATATTTCCACATGAGTCGGACAGGAAGGATATACTACAAACACCCGAACAGGCCCTCATCCTGTTACAGGCAACATTTGCACTGAGCTAAAGTGTAGAGATGCCGCTTTCAAGGAGCGGGACTCTAACCCGGAAGCTTATAAGAAATCTCGCTATGCCCTCCGACGAACCATCATACAGGCAAAGCGTCAATACAGGACTAAGATCGAATCATACTACACCTGCTCTGACCCTCGTCGGATGTGGCAAGGCGGGCAAACTATTACAGACTACAAAGGGAAACACAGCCAAGAGCTACCCAGTGACACGAGCCTACCAGACAAGCTAAATAACTTATATTTTCGCTTCAATGCAAGTAACACTGAAACATGCATGAGAGCATCAGCTGTTCCGGACGACTGTGTGATCACGCTCTTCGCAGCCGATGTGAGTAAGACCTTTAAACAGGTCAACATTCACAAGGCCGCAGGGCCAGACGGATTACCAGGACGTGTACTCCGAGCATGTGCTGACCAACTGACAAGTGTCTTCACTGACATTTTCAACCTCTCCCTGTCTGAGTCTGTAATACCAACATGTTTCAAGAAGACCACCGTAATCCCTGTGCCCAAGAACAATAAGGTAACCTGCCTAAATGACTACCGACCCGTAGCACTCACGTCTTGTAGCCATGAAATACTTTGAAAGGCTGGTCATTGCTCACCAACACCATTATCCCAAAAACCCTAGACCCACTCCAATTTGCATACCGCACCAACAGATCCACAGATGACTACAGCTAAGGACCCTGGGACTAAACACCTCCCTCTGCAACTGGATCCTGGAATTCCTGACGGGCCACCCCCAGGTGGTAAAAGGTAGGTAACAACATCCGCCACACTGATCCTCAACACAGGGCCCCTCAGGGGTGCGTGCTCAGTCCCCTCCAGTACTCCCTGTTCACTCATGACTGCACGGCCAGGCACGACTCCAACACCATCATTAAGTTTGCCGATGACAACAGTGGTAGGCCTGATCACAAACAACGATGAGACAGCCTATAGGGAGAAGGTCAGAGACCTGATCGTGTGGTGCAAGGACAACAACCTCTCCCTCAACGTGAAGACAAAGGAGATGATTGTGGACTACAGGAAAAGGAGGACCGAGCACGCCTCTATTCTCATCATCGGGGCTGTAGTGGAACAGGTTGAGAGCTTCAAGTTCCTTGGCGTCCACATCACCAACAGACTAACATGGTCCAAGCACACCAAGACAGTCGTGAAGAGAGCACGACAAAACCTATTCCCCCTCAGGAGACTGAAAAGATTTGGTATGGGTCCTCATATCCTCAAAAGGTTTTACAGCTGCACCACCGAGAGCATCCTGAGGGGTTGCATCACTGCCTGGTATGGCAACTGCTCGGCCTCCAACCACACGGCACTACAGAGGGTAGTGCATACGGCCCAGTTCATCACTGGGGCCAAGCTTCCTGCCATCCAGGACCTCTATACCAGGCGGTGTCAGAGGAAGGACCTAAAAATTGTCAAAGACTCCAGCCATCCTAGTCATAGACTGTTCTCTCCGCTACTGCACAGCAAGCGGTACCAGAGTGCCAAGTCTAGGTCCAAGAGGCTTCTAAACAGCTTCTACCTCCAAGCCATAAGACTCCTGAACAGCTAATCAAATGGCTACACAGACTACTTGCATTGCCCCCCCACGCTGCTGCTACTACTCTCTGTTATTATCTATGCATAGTCACTTCAATAACTCTACCTACATGTACATACTACCTCAATTACCTCAACACCGGTGCCCCCGCACATTGACTCTGTACCGGTACCCCCTGTATATAGCCCCACTATTGTTATTTACTGGTGCTCTTTAATTATTTGTTATTCTTCTCTCTTACTTTTTTGGGGTATTTTCTTTAAACTGCATTGTTGGTTAAGGGCTTGTAAGTAAGCATTTCACTGTAAGGTCTACCTGCACCTGTTGTATTCGGAGCATGTGACAAATAACATTTGATTTGAAAAGACATGGAAACGATCATCATGTCTAGAGATGGACGATCATGAGATATGTCAGATTACATCACGAAACTTGTCAAGTCAATACCAATCCCTATTACTAGCCACTATATGGACCTAATTGACCTTTAAGGACATGACTTTTGACACATTCATATTGGTGGGAATTCTCAAGGGGCCATGTCACAGGGATAATAGAGCCCTCATGGGTGTTTTCTCTGGTTTCATGTTATATTACAGAGAGTTATAGTTATGGAGCGTGAGAACAGATGTATTATCTCCTAGCCCTCAGAGGACGAATGGTCCCACATGCACCGTAGATAGCTGTATCATCCCCTGGTCTGTGTACAGTTCTCTTATCTGTATTGACTCACATGTTGGGGACATTTACTGCAGAATCAAGGCTTGTTTTACACACACACACACACACAAAGTAATCTCAGCATTGATTTACACTGATAGTGCTGGCCAGCTGATGTACACTACCGGCCAAAAGTTTTATAACACTTACTCATTCATTGGTTTTTCTTTATTTTTACTATTTTCTACATTGTAGAATAATAATGAAGAAATCAAAAACTATGTAATAACACATATGGAATCATGTAGTAACCAAAAAAAGTGTAAACAAATCAAAATATATTTTATATTTGAAATTCTTCAAATAGCCACCCTTTGCCTTGATGACAGCTTTGTACACTCTTGGCATTCTCTCAACCAGCTTCAAGAGGTAGTCACCTGGAATGCATTTCAATTAACAGGTGTGCCTTTTTAATTTGTGGAATTTCTTTCCTTCTCAATGCGTGGGGGGGCGGTATACAGCCCTATTTGGTAAAATACCAAGTTCATATTATGGCAAGAACAGTTCAAATAAGCAAAGCGAAACAACAGTCCATCATTACTTTAACTTCTTTGGGATAGGGGCAGTATTTTCACGGCCGGATAAAAAACGTACCCGATTTAATCTGGTTAATACTCCTGCCCAGAAACTAGAATATGCATATAATTAATAGATTTGGATAGAAAACACTCTAAAGTTTCTAAAACTGTTTGAATGGTGTCTGAGTATAACAGAACTCATATGGCAGGCCAAAACCTGAGAAGATTCCATGCAGGAAGTGCCCTGTCTGACAATTTGTTGTCCTTCTGTCACATCTCTATCAAAATTACAGCATCTGTGCTGTAACGTGACACTTTCTAAGGCTTCCATTGGCTCTCTAAAGCCGCCAGAAAGTGAAATGGGGTGTCTGGGCAAAGTATAGGAGCAGAGTTTGTAAGTGGTCAGCCTGGGGACAGTGAGACTGAAGATGCGCGGTCACAAGAACTCGCCATGTTTTTCTTTCTCTCTTTGAATGAATACAACGTTGCCCGGTTGGAATATTATCGCTATTTTACGAGAAAAATAGCATAAAAATTGATTTTAAACAGCATTTGACATGCTTCTAAGTACGGTAATGGAAATTTTTTGAATTTTTTTGTCACGAAATGCGCTCGCGCGTTACCCTTCGGATAGTGACCTGAACGCACAAACAAAATGGAGGTATTTGGATATAACTATGGATTATTTGCAACCAAAACAACATTTGTTGTTGAAGTAGAAGGCCTGGGAGTGCATTCTGACGAAGAACAGCAAAGGTAATCCAATTTTTCTAATAGTAATTCTGAGTTTAGGTGACCCCGAAGTTGGCGGATGTCAAAATAGCTAGCCGTGATGGCCGAGCTATGTACTCAGAATATTGCAAAATGTGCTTTCGCCGAAAAGCTATTTTAAAATCGGACATAGCGATTGCATAAAGGACTTATGTATCTACAATTCTTAAAATAATTGTTATGCATTTTGTCAACGTTTATCATGAGTAATTTAGTAAATTCACCGGAAGTTTTCGGTGGGTATGCTAGTTCTGAACATCACATGCTAATGTAAAAAGCTGTTTTTTGATATAAATATGAACTTGATTGATAAAACATGCATGTATTGTATAACATAATGTCCTAGGAGTGTCATCTGATAAAGATCATCAAAGGTTAGTGCTGCATTTAGCTGTGGTTTGGGTTTATGTGACATATATGCTTGCTTGGAAAATGGCTGTGTGATTATTTGTGTCTATGTACTCTCCTAACATAATCTAATGTTTTGCTTTTGCTGTAAAGCCTTTTTGAAATGGGACAATGTGGTTAGATTAACGAGAGTCTTGTCTTTAAAATGGTGTAAAATAGTTGATTGTTTTGAGAAAATTGAATTGTGGTATTTTAGTTGGTTTTGTATTTCGCGCCGTGCGATGCCATTGGCTGTTGGCTAGGGGTTCCGCTAGCGGAACGTCTGTCCTCAACAGGTTTTAAGACATGAAGGTAAGTCAATACGGAACATTTCAAGAACTTTGCAGTCGCAAAAACCATCAAGCGCTATGATGTTATTCTCTGAGGCTGAACGGAACATACCACCCCCCCCTCAACATGCACAGACCAGCTGGCTGGTGTGTTTACGGACATATTCAATCACTCCCTATCCCAGTCTGCTGTCCCCACATGCTTCAAGATGGCCACCATTGTTCCTGTACCCAAGAAGGAAAAGATAACTGAACTAAATGACTACAGCCCAGTAGCACTCACTTCTGTCATCATGAAGTACTTTGAGAGACTATTCAAGCATCATATCACCTCCACCTTACCGGCCACCCTAGACCCACTTCAGTTTGCATACCGTCCTAACAGGTCCACAGACGATACAATCACCATCACACTCCACACTGCCCTATCCCATCTGGGCAAGAAGAATACCTATGTAAGAATGCTGTTCATTGACTACAGCTCAGCATTCAACACCATAGTACCCTCCAAGCTCATCATCAAGCTGGAGGCCCTGGGGCCTCAACCCCGTCCTGTGCAATTGGGTCCTGGACTTTGACGGGCAGCCCCCAGGTGGTGAAGGAAGGAAGGAACATCTCCACCTCGCTGACCCTCAACACTGGGGCACCACAAGGGTGCGTGCTCAGACCCTCCTGTACTCCCTGTTCACCCATGACTGCGTTGCCATACACGCCTCCAACTCCATCATCAAGTTTGCAGACGACACAACAGTAGTGGGCTTGATTACCAATAACGACGAAACAGCCTACAGGGAGGAGGTGAGGGCACTCAGAGTGTGGTGCCAGGAAAACAACCTCTCACTCAACGTCAACAAAACAAAGGAGGTGGTCGTGGACTTCAGGAAGCACCCCCCTATCCACACCGAAGGGACAGTAGTGGAGAAAGTGAAAGTTTTAAGTTCCTCGGCGTACACATCAACGACAAACTGAAATGGTCCACCCACACAGACAGTGTGGCGAAGGCGGCACAACAGCGCCTCTTCAACCTCAGGAGGCTGAACTTTTACAGATCCACAATCGAGAGCATCCTGTCGGGCTGTATCAGAGCCTGGTACGGCAACTGCTTCGCCCACAACCACAAGGCTCTCCAGAGGGTAGTGCGGTCTGCACAACACATCACCGGGGGCAAACTACCTGCCCTCCAAGACACCTATAGCACCCGATGTCACATGAAGGCAAAAAAGTTCAAAGACAACAACCACCCGAGCCACTGCCTGTTCACACCGCTACCATCCAGAAGGCGAGGCAGTACAGAGACTGAAGAACAGCTTCTATTTCAAGGCCATCAGACTGCTAAACAGCAATCACTAACTCAGAGAGGCTGCTGCCTACATGGAGACCCAATCACTGGCCACTTTAACAAATGGATCACTAGTCACTTTAAATAATGCCACTTTTTAATTATGTTTACATATCTTACATTACTCATATCATATGTATATACTGCATTTTATACCATCTATTGCACCTTGCCTATGCCGCTCAGCCATCGCTCATCCATATATTTATATGTACATATTCTCATTCACCCCTTTTTAGATGTGTGTGTATTAGGTAGTTGTTGGGGAACTGTTAGATTACTTGTTAGATATTACTGCACAGTCCGAACCAGAAGCACTTCACTACACTGGCATTAACAGAAAATTTGAGCTTTTTGGTTCCAACAACTGTGTCTTTGTGAGACGCGGTGTGGGTGAACGGATGATCTCCGCATGTGTATTTCCCACCGTAAAGCATGGAGGAGGTGTTATGGTGTGGGGGTGCTTTGCTGGTGACACTGTCTGTGAATTATTTAGAATTCAAGGCACACTTAACCAGCATGGCTACCACAGCATTCTGCTGCGATACGCATCCCATCTTGTTTTGGGCTTACTGGGACTATCATTTGTTTTTCAACAGAACAATGACCCAACACACCTCCAGGCTGTGCAAGGGCTATTTTACCAAGAAGGAGAGTGATGGAGTACTGCATCAGATGACCTGGCCTCCACAATCCCCCAACCTCAACCAAATTGAGATGGTTTGGGATGAGTCGGACCGCAGAGTGAAGGAAAAGCAGCCAACAAGTGCTCAGCATATGTGGAAACTCATTCAAGAATGTTGAGAAAGCATTCCAGGTGAAGCTGGGTGAGAGAATGCCACGAGTGTGCAAAGCTGTCATCAAGGCAAAGGGTAGCTATTTGAAGAATCTCAAATATAAAATATTTTGATTACTACATGATTCCATGTTTTATTTCATAGTTTTGATGTCTTTACTATTATTCTACAATGTAGAAAATATTACAAATAAAGAAAAACCCCTGACTGAGTAGGTGTTCTACATCTTTTGACCGGTAGTGTATGTGTTGTTGACCCAACTGATGTGGTGTGGTAGTAGATGGCACACAATGTAATGTGTTTTGAACATATGGGAGAAGAGGGGATAAAAACGCTATTTATACAATGGTTTGGAATTCCCATTGTTAGAGCCTATCCTGTCCATGATATACTAGACAACATACACATGGCCAGTACATTCATAAAAGTGCAATTGTTTACATCAACTTTTCTTTTTAAATATATTAATTTGACCTTTATTTAACTAGGCAAGTCAGTTAAGAACAAATCTCATTTACAATGACGGCCTACCCCAGCCAAACCCGAACAGCGCTAGGCCAATTGTGCGCCGCCCTACGGGACTCCCAATCAAGGCCGGTTGTGATACAGCCTGGAATCGAACCAGGGCCTGTAGTGACGCCTCTAGCACTGAGACGCAGTGCCTTAGACCGCTTCGCACTACTAATACTACTTTTACAGATCCACTGCCCAGCCATTCTGTAAAAAGCATCTAGACATTTTCTCCAACATTTGCAACATTGTTGCAATATTGAAATTCAATCTCCATGTGTCCCATAGTAATGAACGTGTCGGAAGTCGGGGCGAGACACGCAGCTTTTCTCAGCCAGTTGAAATCATGAATCAGCATAGTGTTTATTGATATTTACAAAGAAATGTCAATAGAAAAACAGGTCAAACGAAATGCAGCTAGTTTGCTGACTTACCAGCTTTCGTCTGAAGTGTTAGCTGTGTAGTTGGTTCGCTAACAGGGGGGAAGAGCCTCCATAGCAACCATTTTTGCCATAGAAAACGGCAAAGTTCTGGAATTATCAACCAGCGCTTGGGTAGTTTTGCTTTACATGACAGTCAATACGAATAGAACTAACGACCAAAGAACGCCTAAAATTGCACTTGACAACCAGTCTTACTGAATGTAGCATCACATTTTATTGAAAAATGTATGGTTTGGGAAAGAATCGTGATTTTTAATGCTGGTAACCAGTTGTATAAAAGCAATAATACACTCAAGTCCATGTGTTATGACATTTTTATTATGCCTGTGGTGGTCTACGCCTGTAACGTGTGCACTGGGAGTCGGGAAGTAAGTTCAGGGAGTGAATCATTTAATGAACAAAACAAGAAACATGAACAACGCACAGACAGGAAACAAACAAAAACAATGACGCCTGGGGAAGGAACCAAAGGGAGTGACATATATATAGGACAGGTAATCAAGGAGGTGATGGAGTCCAGGTGGGTGTCATAATGCGCTGATGCACGTACCAATGGTGACAGGTGTGTGTCATAACGAGCAGCCTGGTGACCTAGAGGCCGGAGAGGGAGCACACATAACAGTACCCCTTCCCCGACGCGCGGCTACAGCCGCAGGACGCCAAACAAAATGACGATCCCGGGGATCAGGAGCGGACACCTCTGCTAAGGCGCGGGAACCTGTCGATCCAGCTGAGGCGTGGGAGCATGACGACCTATAGCGCCAGAGAGAAAGCATACGTGACAGTACCCCCTCCCTGGCGCGTTCGGCTCCAGCCGCAGGACGCCAACCACAGGGACGATCCATGGGATCAGGAGCGGACCGGTCGCCTCCGCTGAGGCTCAGAAACCTGATGAACCGGCTGAGGCGTGAGAGCCTGATGACCCGGCTGAGACCTCCCCGGTTGCCTCGGTTGAGGCACGGGAACCCGTTCACCCAGCTGAGGCATGGGAGCCTGTCGAGCCAGCTGAGGCAGGGGAACCCGTCGAGCCAGCTGAGGCCTCCCAGGTAGCTCCGATTCTGACACCCGGACCCGACATCGCCTCCAAAACAAAAGCAACAAAAAACCTCTCCCTGATGCTTCCCTTTGGTGAGGTGTCATTCTGTAACGATGTACGCTGAGAGTCGGGAAGCAAGTTCAGGGAGTGAGTGTTTTTGTATTATGTTTCATTTATTTATTAAAACACTCACTCCCTGAACTTGCTTCCCGACTCTCAGCACACATCGTTACTTCACCTCATGGCTATGACCACGTCACAGCAATGATAAAAATGTCATAACACGTGGCCTATCCTGTATTATTGCTTAAATTGATCATAACTATTGTTATTAATACTTGATAGTCTGTACAGCCTTTCCTATGGGTATGTCTACATTGACTTGCTCAAAGCCTTTGTAAAAAAAAAAAAATCCCTTATCCTGTTATTTCAGTACATTATACTGTATATATTATACATTATATGTACAACACCCGCATGCATTTCAGTATTACGTGTTTGCATTGTGACTGTAGCTTACAAACTTGTCCTTGATTAAATTAAACATGTTACATGTTTGGTTGCAGCTGGGTCATTTTTGAATTGTGGTGGCATTTTGGAAAAAACTAACTTTTCTAAAATATATTTTTTATTTCAATGTATTCATGTACGTCATTGCATTCTAAATCAACCAATATGGCAATTTAATGATTTTAAATTATTTTTACCATTTTGACATTGTGCCACCAGAAGAAGTAGTAACACCAATGATGGTAACACAGCGGGTTACCACTGATCTGATTTAAATCCTGATCAAAGATGCTCTGGGCGGAAGATGAGAAGGGAGAACAGAAAAAAGGGATAAGAGGGTAAGAGAAAGATTTATACATGAAAGATAAGCAGAGGAGACAAGGAAGATAAAAGGGCAAGAACAGAAATGAGAAAAGAAAGAGTTTGATCGGTAGGGAGGAAGAAGGGTGGTCTTGTGAACCAGCCTTATCACTTAGACGAAACAGACTGGTGAAAATAAATATCAGGCTGGTTCTACGAGGCTAAAAGAAAAGTGGGTGCTCCAAAAGATTACACTGACCCTCTTCCGCAGGTTGTAAGTGAGCAGCAGGTTCCGTGAAAAGTGGTTAGAGAAGGCCGTGTAGAACTCCAGAACCTTCTGCAGGGCGTCCCGTTTGATGACATGGAGATCACAGTAGGTCAGGGCACGCACGTTGGCACAAGCCTGGGTCAGGGTCACCTCCTTCCAGAACACATCCCCAAACACGTCCCCTTTACCTGCAAAGAGAGAGAGAGCACCAATTTAAGATATTACTTCTTAGATCTAAGAGATTTTCCATCTGAGATTTAGCTAATGCCTAGACTTTGAGTCCGCAGAAAAACAAAGTCACATGGCACGCAGGAAACCCTGGTTCAGACCTGTCAATCACACCAACAAAAGCCTGTTTGAACCCAATAACCTTCCTGGCCAAAACCCAAAACTTGTTGATGAGAGTGAATTAACAATGACAAACCATAACCAGACCAGTGGAGGCTCCTCGGAGGAGGAAACTATACAAAATATGTTCACGTCACCAAATAATTGATTAAAACACACTGTTTTGCAATGATCTTCTACATGGTGTAGCCGGAGAACAGCTAGTTTCCATCCTACTCTGGGTACATTGACTTCAACACAAAACCTAGGAGGCGCATGGTTCTCACCCCCTTCCATAGACTTACACAGTAATTATGACAACTTCCAGATGACATCCTCCCAGAGCTTTTGCAGCATGAACTGACATGTCCACCCAATCAAAGGATCAAAGAATACATCTAGAACTGAAAGCATAAGCTACAGCTGTGGCATTGTGTTGTGTGAAAAAACTTCCCCTTTTTAGAGGGGCTTTTTATTGTCCCCAGGACAAGGTGCACCTGTGTAATGATCATGCTGTTTAATCAGCTTCTTGATATGCCATACCTGTAAGGGATGTAAACAAATTTGTGCACAAAAGTTGATCGTTTTTTGTGAGTATGGAACATTTCTGGGATCTTTTATTTCAGCTCATGAAACATGGAACCAACACTTTAGTGTGTATATATGTTTTTGTCCTCCCTCTTAAATGGCATCAACCGCCACTGACAGAGACACTATGTATATTTGTTCTGATCACTGCGTCTGGTCTCTGAGAGGATCCTATTTGTGATTCTATGAAATTGAACTTAAATGGATGAGCATATAAAAAAAGCGCAGACATTCACGACACAATACCTAAATGTAAAGCTGTCCAAGTACTGACCATTTTAAATTAACTACAGTTGAAGTCGGAAGTTTACATACACTTAGGTTGGAGTCATTAAAACTTGTTTTTCAACCACTCCACAAATTTCTTGTTAACAAACTATAGTTTTGGCAACTCGGTTTGTGCATGACAAGTAATTTTGCCAACAATTGTTTACAGACAGATTATTTCACTTATAACTCACTGTATCACAATTCCAGTGGGTCAGAAGTTTACATACACTATGCCTGTGCCTTTAAACAGCTTGGAAAATTCCAGAAAATTATGTCATGGCTTTAGAAGCTTCTGATAGGCTAATTGACATAATTTGAGTCAATTGGAGGTGTACCTGTGCATGTATTTCAAGGCCTACCTTCAAACTAAGTGCCTGTTTGCTTGACATCATGGGAAAATCAAAAGAAATCAGCCAAGACCTCAGAAAAAAAATTTGAGACCTCCACAAGTCTGGTTCATCCTTGGGAGCAATTTCCAAACGCCTGAAGGTACCACGTTCATCTATACAAACAATAGTACACAAGTATAAACACCATGGGACCACGCAGCCGTCATACCGCTCAGGAAGGAGACGCGTTCTGTCTCCAAGAGATGAACATACTTTGGTGCGAAAAGTGCAAATCAATCCCAGAACAACAGCAAAGGAACCTTGTGAAGATACTGGAGGAAACGGGTACAAAGGTATCTATATCCACAGTAAAACGAGTCCTATATCGACATAACCTGAAAGGCCGCTTAGCAAGGAAGAAGACACTGCTCCAAAACCGCCATAAAAAAAACAGACTATGGTTTGCAACTGCACATGGGGACAAAGATCCTACTTTTTGGAGAAATGTCCTCAGGTCTGATGAAACAAAAATAGAACTGTTTGGCCATAATGACCATCATTATGTTTGGAGGAAAAAAGGAGAGGCTTGCAAGCTGACGAACACCATCCCAAACGTGAAGCACGGGGGTGGCAGCATCATGTTGTGGGGGTGCTTTGCTGCAGGAGGGACTGGTGCACTTCACAAAATAGATGGCATCGTATGGAAGGAAAATTATGTGGATATATTGAAGCAACATCTCAAGACATCAGTCAGGAAGTTACAGCTTGGTCACAAATGGGTCTTCCAAGTGGACAATGACCCCAAGCATACTTCCAAAGTTGTGGCAAAATGGCTTAAAGACAACAAAGTCAAGGTATTGGAGTGGCCATCACAAAGCCCTGACCTCAATCCCATAGAATATTTGTGGGCAGAACTGAAAAAGCGTGTGCGAGCAAAGGGGCCTACAAACCTGACTCAGTTACACCAGCTCTGTCAGGAGGAATGGGCCAAAATTCACCCAACTTACTGTGGGAAGCTTGTGGAAGGCTACCTGAAACGTTTGACCCAAGTTAAACAATTTAAAGGCAATGCTACCAAATACTAATTGAGTGTATGTAAACTTCTGACCCACTGGGAATGTGATGAAAGAAATAAAAGCTGAAATGAATAATTCTCTCTACTATTTTTCTGACATTTCACATTCTTAAAATAAAGTGGTGAACTTAGCTGACGTACGACAGGGAACTTTTACTAGGATTAAATGTCAGGAATTGTGAAAAACTGAGAAACACCATGTAAACTTCCAACGTCAACTGTATAATATTAACTTTCATATCTTTGTTGAATGATTGAGAGTGAATGGGACAATGTTTGTCGCGGTGACTGCAAAAGATAAGATAACCTTTGTTATATTACCTAATGTTTTATTCCTACTTAGAACTCATGCAATTGCACAAGACCTGCATTCATTTACAAATGCATGTGCACACACAAACACCAGAACTGGGTTAAAATGCTATTTCAGGAATTTCAATTACTTTTCAATACATTTTAAAAGAAGTATTCAGATAACCTTTATTTGGGAAAAAAAACTAAGCACTCGGAAAGTACTTAAATACATTGACTCAAATATACTCCCATGAATTTAACCCACAATTTGGTTGACTATTTGGGTTTTACAAATAACCATTTAAATACTCAAATAAAAGTACTTGTTTTGGGCTGTGTATTTGAAAAGCCTCAAATACAAAGAAAAAATATTTAAATAACAAATACACTTGTATTTGAACCCAGGTCTGGCACGCACACACACGTTTTGTTCTTTTATCCTCATGGGGACAATAAAATGAATTTCCATTCAGAATTTAATTTTAGGGTTAGGGAAAATAGGGTTAATGTTAACCCTAACCCAAAACCTAACCTTAACCCTAACCCAAACCACTAACCCCTTACCCTAATTGTAACCCTAAACCTAACCCCTAAGCTTAAAATAGCCTTTGTCCTCATTGGGACGTGGGAAATGTCCCCACGAGGAAGAATCGTCGTTTTACTATTCTTGTGCAGACTTTGTGGGATTTTAGGTCTGCACAAGGATAGAAGAACCAACCCCCACACACAAACACATACATTTTAAATACTTTATTTGAATCCACCAATCAAATAAAAAAAGGAATCCAAACATTAAACATCATAAACAGGAAATCACTCCCATCAGTCACTTTGCTAATCACCATACTGCAAAGAAATCCCAAAGAATTGAATTTACATTCGTAGAAAGACACCGAATTTAGCTCAAGGAAAAACAATTCCTAATGGCATAGGCTGAGGATCTACGGTGAGGGAGTTATTTGTAGCTTGCTGGAGAAACATCAAAGTCAGGATAATTTCCTATTCTACCTACCCCTCTCCCCAGAGAAGCTCTGACTAGCACTCAGCACAGCACAAAGTAAGAATGTAGCACAGAACAAAACAACATAACACAGTACAGCACAGCATAGAACAGTACAGCACAGTATAGAACAGTACAGTATAGTACAGCACAGCACAGTATAGAATAGAACAGTACAGCACAGTATAGAACAGCACAGTATAGTGCAACACAACATAGAACAGAACACCACAGTGCAACACAGCTTAACACAGAATACCAACCTGCTATATTTCAGTTTATCTACTCCTTTAGATGGTAAGCTCAGCGATATAACGTAGGTGCACAAAGTAAACAGCATAGTGGGTTAATTTCCGCAACAACTAAGAGCGTTGAAGTGTTAGGCTAAACTTCTCAGCTGTTTTGGTCCCGTACCTACCATGCACTTACAGCGTAAAGCAAACCCGTGCACATGCGCAGAGACTGTGGTGACTGTGTGAGAGCAAAGTCGTGCATCTCGCTCATCTACGGTGCTGCTCGTGGCAAAGTAATTTAGCTGAGCCTACCTTTCATCTAACACCAGCACACACACACACATGCAGGCACGCACACCCAGACGCATGCTCTCACACACACACACACACACACACACACACACACACACACACACACACACACACACACACACACACACTGTGTTTCCATCCAGAAAAGTGAGCGGTTTATATCAGCCTCTTCCTAATTGAAACTGACATGTGCCTCAGCATTACGGTACGTTGTTGAAAAGCTGCCAACACCCATCAAATACACAGCCAACATTGAATTACAGCACGTAAGTGGGTGGGTGTGGGCCCACGTTTTCATTCCCCGAGATTAGAAGGTTGGGAGTTTGATCCTCATCCGAGTCATACCAAAGACTGTAAAAATGGGACCCAATGCATCACTGCTTGACACTCAGTTTAAGGAGATTGATTGGGGGTAAAGCCCTGGGATAGACTTGTATCCTGTCCAGGGGGTGTACTTGTACATCAAGCTGCCTCAAACTACAGAAACAGAAGATAGGCTCCAACTCCTATGAGCCCTTCCAGCTAACACAACTCAAGGCTATTTACACACTTACTTATAGTGGTAGTTTCTGGGTCGGTGGTAGTCACTCCTAACTATGTAAATCAACTAAACAATGGCCTAATTTACACTCAAATTGTAAAACACGTTTGACACATCGGTTGTGATACAACGGATAGTTTTGATGAGTTTGTCAGCATAATCAGATTGGATTGATAAAAAAACAAGGCTTTCATGTCTTACAGCCTGAAAGAAACCAAGGCAGTGACAGAGGCAAAAAAGGCACAGCAAGACAGCTACAGTTAGAATGCTGTTCTTCAGATTTGGTTAAATCTTGGAAACTCTTAAACAACCGCTTTCATGTCCTGCAGTTCGTGAAAAACCAAGAGAGAAAGAAGAATTTGTAAGTCGCTCTGGATAAGAGCGTCTGCTAAATGACTTAAATGTAATGTAAAATGTAAGAACTATCACGGTGCTGGTGCAGCAGTGATACTGTAGGCTATAGCAGCTACCATTAGATTAGTGAGAAAGTGATTGACAGCGGTAGCTAGTTCATCACCCAGGGTTCCATTGCCATGAACTAGCCAGGACAAGTATAACAACATAACATGATATCAATCCTCCCAATGAGCCAACCCACCAATTACAGGTCAGCAACTGAGAGAAAACAACCACAGCTACAGTGGGGGAAAAAGTATTTGATCCCCTGCTGATTTTGTACATTTGCCCACTGACAAAGAAATGATCAGTCTATAATTTTAATGGTAGGTTAATTTGAACAGTGAGAGACAGAATAACAACGAAGAAATCCAGAAAAACACATGTAAAAAATGTTATAAAATTATTTGCATTTTAATGAGGGAAATAAGTATTTTTACCCAGCAGGCCCAGGGAGGAACATCCATCTTGTGTGTATTGATGTTTTGATGTGTTGCATTTTTACTGTTCAGTTTTTAAAATGATGTTGTTTGTATATTTTCACGGCAATGTTTGCTATTTGCCCAGCACCGTCAATGTTTGTCTATGTAGCAATAACGATTTTCTGATATTTCAGGGCCATGTAAACAGGGTTGGATACATAAAACAGTCTGCACACACACACACACACACACACACACACACACACACACCGTCGAGGCCAACCAAAACCAGGATGCGAGAAAGGACAAAGAATGCATTACTCAGACATACTGTATAACAAGGCGTGATCTACAGACACTCAACATTTAGCTGTGTAGCCTTCACCCTCCAATCCCACATTAACACCTTGTTAATGTCTCAACAGGGACTGTTGTTGGGGTGAAATACAGTGAAATGTTTACTTACAGGCCCTTCCCAACAATGCAGAGAGGGAAAAAATATAAATAATAGAAAAAATAATAACACAAGGAATAAATCTACAATGAGTAACTATAACCTGGCTATATACATGGGGTACCAGTACCGTGTTGATGTGCAGGGTTACGAGGTAATTGAGGTAGATATGTACACACTGATGATATTCTCAGAGGAATCCCTAGTCTCTGTCCCATAGTGACCTCCTGTCAAGACCTTATCTCTGATGAGAAAAGTCCTGGGGCTCCATTTTCCACTTGCCTCAAAGCAATGTAACGGTAATGTCAAAAACAAGCATTTTGGTAGGTAACTCCAGCGTATTATTATCGCCAAGTTAGTAATTTTCTAATCTACATAGACCTGTTTGCTTTGAGATGGAAGTGCTGGTGTCAATGGAGGCACTGATGAGTCTCTCAGATCTAATATTGAGGCTATTTCTGCTCAATATATCGCTTTTTCCCATTACAATTTGAGTAGCGGTTTCCATCCACTTGTCAAAAGATTTGCAAGCTAGTTATCCCCTCCAAAAAAGTTACATTTTAATAGCGAGCAGTCCTGTCCTGAGCTAAAGCCAACTAGAGAAATCCAAGCAAAAATGACCACCACGGTACCAATGTGCACCGGCTCAACAGCAACTCGCCCAAAATGGCCACCACCTCATACTGTACAATGGACAGCCAACTCACCCAAAATGGCCACCACCTCATACTGTACAATGGACAGCCAACTCACCCAAAATGGCCACCACCTCATACTGTACAATGGACAGCCAACTCACCCAAAATGGCCACCACCTCATACTGTACAATGGACAGCCAACTCACCCAAAATGGCTACCATGTAAGCCTACTTCATCATACTTTACAATGAACAAGTACTCACCTAAGATGGCCACCACCTCGTCATCTTGGATGACCTCCAGGGATCCTGACACCACGAAACAGAGGCTGTCCACGCTCTCTCCGGCATGGTAGATGAGGTCACCAGGGGCACAGTGGATAGTCTGGAACTCCATGGCCAGGGCACGCAGGCACCCGTCACTGGCCAACCTGAATGCAGGGTGTTCTTTGAAGACTTTCCTGTTCAGGTGGACGCAGATATCTGCCCTCATGTCCTTAGGGCATATCTGCAATACCTGGGAGGGGGAGAGGAGAAGGAGAGAGGGAAAGAGCGGGAGAGAGCGAGAGGGTTGAGTTAAATAACCAAATTGTGCCACCTTCCACACTCATTGCCTTTGGTGAACCAGAAATTTCTGACTGGCAGCCATGATAGCATGTTGATACATTACTTTAAAATCCTCTTCTCTCTTGTGACTTTCCCTTCCATCTTTATCTTGAAATATTCTAAGGGTGTCGCATCATGGCAACCAACCAAAAACAGGCTGTTATTTATAATAATATGATCATCATCATCCAGTTATGGTGCTCATTGGGTAAAAGAACAAGTTAGAGGAGCATAGAAAATACAACAGTAAATCAATGTTATAATCCTGTTCTGTAAATCAGATTTTTCTGTTTTAAAAACCAGGAAGTATAAGTGTATAGAGCAACCACAATGGTGTCTTAAGGTTAGTGGTATGGGTTACAGTTAGTTGAGTATGTGAGAGCAGATCATACAAAGAATCCCCCAAAGCTGCCGATCAAACCAGCCTCCCTCTACAGGCCTGGCTGGGATGCTCTTGTCGTTACAGCAGCCACAGTTACACTCCTGAGAGGCTAAGGTGAGTCAGCAATAGCAGAGAATCCTTAAAGGATTTTACCCTCCTTCCCTCATCCATTCTCTCTGCGCTGTGGGAGAAATGTGCCTGGAAATTTGCATAGTGTTGCTTTCTGCTGACACGCATACAGCATTGGAATGGGCCAAAATCAGTACTGAACTACACCTACTTACCCCAGCTATCAGTGTTGAGGCAGCCCCAAAAGACAAACTGCTGTACAGTATTTACAAAATGTTTTACTTATTGGACACATTTCTTACATTTAATTTCTTCACTGGTTTTTCTATATGCTATGCTTAAAATTGGTTTCAAACCATGTCACATCAAATTAACTAATCTGATTATCTCATATTACAACATTACTTAGCTGAAGCAGTTTGGTAATCAGACAACGTTTGTCTGATTAGCAAACAGGATAAAGTCAGTTTTCATAAACTAACACCAGCTGTCATGACTCTGGATAAGAGCGTCTGCTAAATGACGTAAATATATGATAATCTGTTAATATAGCAGTGCTACAGAGCATTATCCATTAACTCAACACCCTCCCCTACCCCACATCCCACCCCAAGTGGACTGGTCCAGCACCACAAAACACAGAGTCACGAGCACCACCACAACACAAATGGGCCAGCTTGCTTCGGAAGCTACCATGCAGGAAAAACAAACAAACAAACCAACACGGGGGGGAGGGGTAATGAATGTCAAGGTAATGAATGTCTGGCTTACAGTTTGAGATACCTTTTCAGTATCTATGCCCCGGGACATGGACCAGGTGGAGGCGATGTAATCCATGACCCTCTCGCTCAGCCCCTTGGGCACCTGGTAGAGTTTGAGGAAGTCACGGACGCTGTTCAGCATCTCGTGGTAGCGGTTGGTGTTGGCGTACATCTGCTGGAAGATGGTGGTGACATTACCGAAGATGGTGGCGTAAAGCAGGGCTGGGAAAAGAAAGAAAAGATAAGGAAAGACAAGGGGGCGGATGTTTAGAACATTTAGAGAAGAGTCCATAACCACGGGAAGTAGAGGTGGTGAGGGTGCTGCAGCGGCACCTGAAAAATACAATTTAAAAAATAATTTAAAAAGTAGTGCACTGAGCCTTTTGTTATATTTTATTTAACTATGTCAGCACTGGGTCTTTAATAGTCCTGTATTAGCGGATATATCGCAATGGCGAAAAAAACTACTTCACGCAGCTATGGAAGAATCCGAGAAAGTTAGTTTCGCAGAGAAGGATAATATGCATTTAAGAACACAAGTTAACAGACGGGAGACTTCAGGAATTGATCCACTATTACAACATCAATGTGTTGAAATGTGTCAGTACTTGAAATACATACAGTAAGTCAAGTCATCAAAGCTTGTTGATCGGTAAAAGCTGCTCCTATTTGTAATATAACAATAAGAATGTGTCAAATATCCACTAAGGTTCAGAAAGATGTATCCTTAATCTTTGAGGACAAACATAGAAAAGAAGATTCAAGAACCAAAGTGACAAACAAGCAGTGTGTATGTGCCACAGAAAGCAAAAAAGACAGCCTCTCTGGTTGTGTGTGCTTGCGTGTGCGTGTTTAGAGGAAACCGGGCTGAAGAGGAGGTGACAGAGACACAGAGCTCTTCTGACAGTGCCTGTCCATCAGCATCATACACATTGTCTATGTTGCGTGATAAGCCTTTAGGTCATTACTTAGATAAACTACTCAGTAGGTCAAGTTTGAATTTTTTTAACCTTTTGTGTACCAAGAACAGCCAAGTACCTTCTTTGAGGAGCTTTTACTTTTAAACTAAATCAGCTAACTATGAGGTACTAGCGCCAATCTAAGGACCGAAGTTTGAGAAACCTTGAACTAAAGGTTTCCAATCCCATTTCTGGAATCAGAGATTCTACATGAATACAGGTCTCCGCTAAAGCACAGCCTTCCAGCCATGACTCATGAAGCACAGTGCCCATTATGCACACGGAACAAGAGAGATGTGCTTTTTGGGGCCATACAAAACATAATTCCCTTTTTTTGCTAAAAGACACCTAAAGGACTCTCAGACCATGAGAAACAAG
Organism: Salmo trutta; assembly: GCF_901001165.1. NCBI lineage: Eukaryota > Metazoa > Chordata > Actinopteri > Salmoniformes > Salmonidae > Salmo > Salmo trutta. The sequence continues at coordinate 44,207,101 of NC_042974.1, read as the reverse complement.
ATACTCTGGTCTGATGAAACCAAGATCGAACTCTTCGACCTGAATGCCAAGCATCACGTCTGTAGGAAACCTGGTACCATCCCTACGGTGAAGCATGGTGGTGGCAGCATCAAGCTGTGGGGATAGTTTTCAGCTGCAGGGACTGGGAGACTAGTCAGGATCGATGGAAAGGTGAACGGAGCAAAGTAAAGAGAGATCTTTGATGAAAACCTGCTCCACAGTGCTGAGGAAGCAAGACTGGGGGGGAGGTTCACCTTCCAACAGGACAACAACCCTAAACACACAGCCAAGCAGGAGTGGCATCAGGACAAGTCTCTGAATGTCCTGGAGTAGCCCAGCCAGAGCCCGGACTTGAACCTGATCGAACATCTCTGGAGAGACCTGAAAATAGCTGTGAAGCAACACTCCCCATCCGACCTGACAGAGCTTGAGAGGATCTGTAGAGAAGAATGGGAGAAACTCCGCAAATACGAGTCTATAATAGCTGCCAAAGGTGCTTCAACAAAGCTCTGAGTAAAGGTTCTGATTACTTATGTAAATGTAATTTTTCTGTTTTTTATTTTTAATACATTTGCTTTGTCATTTTGGGGTATTGTGTGTAGATTGATGAAGAAAAAAAACTATTTAATACATTTTAGAATAAGGCTGTGATGTAACAAAATGTGGAAAAAGTCAAGGGGTCAGAATACTTTACGAATGCATTTTATCTACCTCAATTACCTCATAACCCTGCACATCAACGCGGTACTGGTACCCCATGTATATAGCCAGGTTATAGTTACTCATTGTAGATTTATTCCTACTATTTTTCTATTTTTCTCTCTGCATTGTTGGGAAAAGCTGTAAACAAGCATTTCACTGTTAGTCTAAGCCGCTAAATTTCTATCCTCTGTTCTCATCCTCCTAGATCTATCTGCTGGCTTCGACACCGTAAACCATCAGATCCACCTTCACCCTCTCAGGGCTGGGCATCTCAGGCTCAAACCCTACATTCCAACCCTAGCACTCCGTTCTGCCACTTCTGGTCTCTTGGCCCTCTCACCCTACGGGAAGGCAGCTTCCGCTCATCCCAGTCCAAGTTATTCTCTGCCCTGGCACCCCAATGGCGGAGCCAGCTTCCCCCAGAAGCTAGGAGAGCAGAGCCCCTGCCCATCTTCCCAAAACATCTGAAACCCTACCGCTTCAAAGAGTACTTGAAATAATCCCCCCCACCCCCTTCCTTCGTGAACTAACACTCACACTTCATTTTTTGTAGCTTTCCAAAACAAAACTGTTATTGTAAAATGGTGTCCCTACCATTCATTATGAAAATACAAAATTGTCTCATATTGGTGCGATATCCCTTATTGTCATACAAAACTAAGTTTGGAGCTGTTCTTATCGAAAACACCCTACAGCAACATGCAAAATCCTTTCTCTCTTTCCGTTTGCTACAAAAGAGTAATTCTGACAGCAGATTTGAAGCAGGGCTGAATGGGACTTCTCTGCATAAATAAAGGTTACATTTTTCCTGCATGCTGTGTGCTGTCTACAATGCGCATATGTGACAGAATATGTGACAGAATATTATATCATCACGTTGTCACTGCTGCGTTTGAAGATGAAGATCAGACACTACAAAGTCCATCTGACTCCAGTACTCCTCTCTACTGTAGACTAGAGCTCTCTATATATCCTCTCTACTGTAGACTAGAGCTCTCTCTATCCTCTCTACTGTAGACTAGAGCTCTCTATATATCCTCTCTACTGTAGACTAGAGCTCTCTCTATCCTCTCTACTGTAGACTAGAGCTCTCTATATATCCTCTCTACTGTAGACTAGAGCTCTCTATATATCCTCTCTACTGTAGATTAGAGATCTCTCTATCCTCTCTACTGTAGACTAGAGCTCTCTCTATCCTCTCTACTGTAGACTAGAGCTCTCTCTATCCTCTCTACTGTAGACTAGAGCTCTCTCTCTATCCTCTCTACTGTAGACTAGAGCTCTCTCTTTATCCTCTCTACTGTAGACTAGAGCTCTCTCTATCCTCTCTACTGTAGACTAGAGCTCTCTATATATCCTCTCTACTGTAGACTAGAGCTCTCTATATATCCTCTCTACTGTAGACTAGAGCTCTCTCTATCCTCTCTACTGTAGACTAGAGCTCTCTATATATCCTCTCTACTGTAGACTAGAGCTCTCTCTATCCTCTCTACTGTAGACTAGAGCTCTCTATATATCCTCTCTACTGTAGACTAGAGCTCTCTCTATCCTCTCTACTGTAGACTAGAGCTCTCTATATATCCTCTCTACTGTAGACTAGAGCTCTCTCTATCCTCTCTACTGTAGACTAGAACTCTCTATATATCCTCTCTACTGTAGACTAGAGCTCTCTCTATCCTCTCTACTGTAGACTAGAGCTCTCTCTCTATCCTCTCTACTGTAGACTAGAGTTCTCTATATATCCTCTCTACTGTAGACTAGAGCTCTCTATATATCCTCTCTACTGTAGACTAGAGCTCTCTCTATCCTCTCTACTGTAGACTAGAGCTCTCTATATATCCTCTCTACTGTAGACTAGAGCGCTCTCTATCCTCTCTACTGTAGACTAAAGCTCTCTATATATCCTCTCTACTGTAGACTAGAGCTCTCTCTATCCTCTCTACTGTAGACTAGAGCTCTCTCTATCCTCTCTACTGTAGACTAGAGCTCTCTCTATCCTCTCTACTGTAGACTAGAGCTCTCTATATATCCTCTCTACTGTAGACTAGAGCTCTCTATATATCCTCTCTACTGTAGACTAGAGCTCTTTCTATCCTCTCTACTGTAGACTAGAGCTCTCTATATATCCTCTCTACTGTAGACTAGAGCTCTCTCTATCCTCTCTACTGTAGACTAAAGCTCTCTATATATCCTCTCTACTGTAGACTAGAGCTCTCTCTATCCTCTCTACTGTAGACTAGAGCTCTCTCTATCCTCTCTACTGTAGACTAGAGCTCTCTATATATCCTCTCTACTGTAGACTAGAGCTCTCTCTATCCTCTCTACTGTAGACTAGAGCTCTCTATATATCCTCTCTACTGTAGACTAGAGCTCTCTCTATCCTCTCTACTGTAGACTAGAGCTCTCTATATATCCTCTCTACTGTAGACTAGAGCTCTCTCTATCCTCTCTACTGTAGACTAGAGATCTATCTCTATCCTCTCTACTGTAGACTAGAGCTCTCTATATATCCTCTCTACTGTAGACTAGAGCTCTCTCTATCCTCTCTACTGTAGACTAGAGCTCTCTATCCTCACTACTGTAGACTAGAGCTCTCTCTCTATCCTCTCTACTGTAGACTAGAGCTCTCTATATATCCTCTCTACTGTAGACTAGAGCTCTCTATATATCCTCTCTACTGTAGACTAGAGCTCTCTCTCTATCCTCTCTACTGTAGACTAGAGCTCTATATATCCTCTCTACTGTAGACTAGTGCTCTCTCTATCCTCTCTACTATAGACTAGAGCTCTCTCTATCCTCTCTACTGTAGACTAGAGCTCTCTCTATCCTCTCTACTGTAGACTAGAGCTCTCTCTCTATCCTCTATACTGTAGACTAGAGCTCTCTATCCTCACTACTGTAGACTAGAGCTCTCTCTCTATCCTCTCTACTGTAGACTAGAGCTCTATATATCCTCTCTACTGTAGACTAGTGCTCTCTCTATCCTCTCTACTGTAGACTAGAGCTCTCTATATATCCTCTCTACTGTAGACTAGAGCTCTCTATATATCCTCTCTACTGTAGACTAGAGCTCTCTCTCTATCCTCTCTACTGTAGACTAGAGCTCTCTCTATCCTCTCTACTGTAGACTAGAGCTCTCTCTATCCTCTCTACTGTAGACTAGAGCTCTCTCTATCCTCTCTACTGTAGACTAGAACTCTCTCTATCCTCTCTACTGTAGACTAGAGCTCTCTATATATCCTCTCTACTGTAGACTAGAGCTCCCTCTATCCTCTCTACTGTAGACTAGAGCTCTCTCTCTATCCTCTCAACTGTAGACTAGAGCTCTCTATATATTCTCTCTACTGTAGACTAGAACTCTCTCTATCCTCTCTACTGTAGACTAGAGCTCTCTATATATCCTCTCTACTGTAGACTAGAGCTCTCTATATATCCTCTCAACTGTAGACTAGAGCTCTCTATATATCCTCTCTACTGTAGACTAGAACTCTCTCTATCCTCTCTACTGTAGACTAGAGCTCTCTATATATCCTCTCTACTGTAGACTAGAACTCTCTCTATCCTCTCTACTGTAGACTAGAGCTCTCTATATATCCTCTCTACTGTAGACTAGAGCTCTCTATCCTCACTACTGTAGACTAGAGCTCTCTCTCTATCCTCTCTACTGTAGACTAGAGCTCTCTCTCTCTATCCTCTCTACTGTAGACTAGAGCTCTCTATATATCCTCTCTACTGTAGACTAGAGCTCTCTATATATCCTCTCTACTGTAGACTAGAGCTCTCTCTCTATCCTCTCTACTGTAGACTAGAGCTCTATATATCCTCTCTACTGTAGACTAGTGCTCTCTCTATCCTCTCTACTGTAGACTAGAGCTCTCTCTCTATCCTCTCTACTGTAGACTAGAGCTCTATATATCCTCTCTACTGTAGACTAGAGCTCTCTCTCTATCCTCTCTACTGTAGACTAGAGCTCTCTCTATCCTCTCTACTGTAGACTAGAGCTCTATATATCCTCTCTACTGTAGACTAGAGCTCTCTCTATCCTCTCTACTGTAGACTAGAGCTCTCTCTCTATCCTCTCTACTGTAGACTAGAGCTCTCTATATATCCTCTCTACTGTAGACTAGAGCTCTCTCTATCCTCTCTACTGTAGACTAGAGCTCTCTCTATCCTCTCTACTGTAGACTAAAAATTACAATATCAAAATCCCTCTCAATACACAACCTGACCAAAGACATTAACCTGATATACTGTAACTGCAACCGGTTTTAGACTCTACCCACTGGGTCTACAATATCCAGTCAATATCCACATTTAGTTTCATAATCATAAAGCCTGCTTAAGTTGCTCTGGATAACTGTCTGCTAAATGAAAAATGTAAATGCAGAGTAAGCCATGTTACTAGGGGTGCTTGGACTGGATGGAAGGTAACACCTGGAGCTTGGCCTGGATGGAAGGTAACACCTGGAGCTTGGACTGGATGGAAGGTAACACCTGGAGCTTGGCATGGATGGAAGGTAACACCTGGAGCTTGGCATGGATGGAAGGTAACACCTGGAGCTTGGCATGGATGGAAGGTAATACCTGGAGCTTGGAGTATGTTAAAGGTAACACCTGGAGCTTGGACTATATTAAAGATAACACCTGGAGCTTGGACTATATTAAAGGTAACACCTGGAGCTTGGACTATATTAAAAGTAACACCTGGAGCTTGGACTATATTAAAGGTAACACCTGGAGCTTGGACTATATTAAAGGTAACACCTGGAGCTTGGACTATATTAAAGGTAACACCTGGAGCTTGGACTATATTAAAGGTAACACCTAGACCTTGGACTATATTAAAGGTAACACCTGGACCTTGGACTATATTAAAGGTAACACCTGGACCTTGGACTATATTAAAGGTAACACCTGGAGCTTGGACTATATTAAAGGTAACACCTGGACCTTGGACTATATTAAAGGTAACACCTGGAGCTTGGACTATATTAAAGGTAACACCTGGAGCTTGGACTGATGGAAGGTAACACCTGGAGCTTGGACTATATTAAAGGTAACACCTGGAGCTTGGACTGGGTGGAAGGTAACACCTGGAGCTTGGACTATGGAAGGTAACACCTGGAGCTTGGACTATGGGAGGTAACACCTGGAGCTTGGACTATATTAAAGGTAACACCTGGAGCTTGGACTATATTAAAAAGTAACACCTGGAGCTTGGACTGATGGAAGGTAACACCTGGAGCTTGGACTGATTGAAGGTAACACCTGGAGCTTGGACTGATTGAAGGTAACACCTGGAGCTTGGACTGGGTGGAAGGTAACACCTTGAGCATGTATGGCATGGGATCAAAGGCAGTGAGAAACAAATTAGTACTGCTGGGTAAGTGTGTGTGTGTGTTGTCAATGCAATGCTGCTGGCTCGTCAACAGCTATGTCATTGTCCCTCTGGGGATATGTATGCATCAGCAAATCAATATTTCATATGATGTGACAATTATGCAAATGTTCATACTCAGAAACTGCAACCAGCCACAAAAAATTAACATACAGTATACGGTAAACATTAAATATAGCCTACAGAATATACTGTACCCGTACTATGCATTAAACATCCGGTAACACTTTACTGTAGGTGTCCTTATGAATGCATTTATAAAGCCTTTATAACAGCTACATAACACATAACAAAGACAGGACACCTAGAGTAAAGAGTTACCAAACATCCTTTTCCTAGGCATCCTATAGTCCTAATATTCTGAGGTACAGTATACACTGAGTGCACAAAACATTATGAACACGTGCTCTTTCCATGACATAGCTTTCACCTGGTCAGTCTATGATCCCTTATTTATGTCACTTGTTAAATCCACTTCAATCAGTGTAGATGAAGGTGACAAGACCGGTTGGGGAGGGGTCTAGTATTTGGTATACTCAGTGTATATGTTAGTACCGCATATCCCTCTTTCACCCGAATCTCTCCACCTATCCATCAGATCTTGGTGTAGCACCACAGCTCTATCGGTGAGAGTGATTTAAATGGAATCCACCAACAGCTGTCTTCCTTTGAAGACAGTTTACAGACAGTTGTCACAAACCCAAAAAGGTCCCAGGCCAACCGTTGCCATGGTGACAAGACAGCTGTATAATCCTCTTGTCACTGATCTGATCTTCGGCTGCTGCCAACACCAATCCACCGCAGATGGTAAAAATAGAATTGTGAGAATAATGGAATAGTCAGTCACGGTTTAAACTGGATGGAATCATACAGTAGTCATTCCACTTGTATCTTCTGTTACTTTTCTCAGCTTCTTTCGATTCTGATCAAAACCTATAGAATAGAATTCTATTTGTGTAAATCTTGTAGTTATCATGGTCAGATTGCATGCCCAGGGGCCTCGACTCCTGGTATCATATCAACACACATAAGACATGGCAAAATGTGTAGAATTGCAGGAAATATGTTTTAAAACTGCAACATTTTCTCTCCTTCCCGTGTCAAATTGAGTAGAATTGCAAGAAATTAGCTTAAAAAAAAGCTTAATTTTTTTTCTTCTCTCCGGCAACAAGAGGGGTGTGAACAGTTTGAAGTCACATGGGTTCCGAGGTAGAGATTTGTTATTACGCAAATAAATTATAATATTAATCCGGACCTTTGCCACCTAGGAAATTTGTGTGAGCTGCCATTCTAAATAGTATCGGAGTACCCCTGCAATACACAACCCTAACTCTTGGAGTGTGTATCAATCATTTCAATCTACAACCGTTGTACCTCTCACTGGAAACGGATGCAGGAGGTGCAGCAAGTGCATCTGAACCCGCTGTTCTGTAGGTGCTGTAAAGTAGTGAGTGAAACAGGATCCACATCCCAAATGGCACCCTGTTCCCTATGTAGTGCACTACTTTTGACAACGTTCCATAGGGCTCTGGTCAAAAGTTGTGCACTAGGTAGGTTATATGGTCTGACCAGCTGAGACAGTGAGTGATTGTAGGGGAGTGCTCGGTTCAATTGATCCTGCAATGCATATAGTGGATATCATCAGAAGAGGAACATCCTACTCATCCTACTTTAGTATCGTTTTTTAGATAAAACTATACTAAATATGTCACCAAATAACTGATTAAAACACAGTTTTTCAATTAAGGTCTACAGTAGCCTCAACAGCACCCTCTAGGGTAGCACCATGGTATAGCCAGAGGACAGCTATTTTCCATCCTCCTCTAGGTACATTGACTTCATTACAAAACCTAGGAGGCTCAAAAAGAGATGAATGCTATTTATGTTAGCTAGCTGGCTAAGGCTATCTAACACTGCAACTCTTCCAAGTCAAGCTTTTGGCTTTATTAATTTATTGCCACCGGTGTAACGGCTAAACTGCTTGCTGTACACTGTACTGCGTGATTGTACACATGGATTTGATTGTGGGTTTACTAACGCGTTAGTTCTAGTTTGTTGACTATAACTTTAATATGGTGACAATGATGTAGGCTGTGTAGGGGTTAATGGTTATGATATGAAGGTTTGGCTTGGAGAGGTTTTTGTGCCTGGACACAGACAGCTGTTGTGTTGTGCACTGAAGTCCACAAGTGAAGGGAAACGGTGAGAGGAGGAGATTTATACAACGAACAAAGTGATGATGCTGTTTGTGGCTGCTATGAAAATGAACTGTGTGTGCTGGTAATTAGAGGTGTATTCAATCCGCCGATTCTGTTGGAAAACGTTTCTTAAATGCAAGCAAACGGAACAAAACGGGGAGGGACCTACCTGAATTTGTCCAATAGAAACTCGTGATTTTGTTTCAAAACTGAACATTTTGCAACTGTTTGGACTAATGATTACACCCCAGATCAGCTAGATGCAGGCAAGAGTGTGCAAGGCGGTATTGAATGTGTCACTGTCTGTCACTTTGATTACTCCAATTTGTCTCTCGACCTGTGCACCTACACTACCGTTCAAAAGTTTGAGGTCACTTAGAAATGTCCTTGTTTTTGAAAGAAAATCAAATGTTTTGTCCATTAAAATAACATCAAATTGATCAGAAATACAGTGTAGACATTGTTAATGTTGTAAATGACTATTGTAGCTGGAAACGGCTGATTTTTAATGGAATATCTACGTAGGTGTACAGAGGCCCATTATCAGCAACCATCACTCCTGTGTTCCAATGACACGTTGTGTTAGCTAATCTAAGTTTAGCATTTTTAAAGGCTAATTGATCATTAGAAAATGATTTTGCAATTATGTTAGCACATCTAAAAACTTTTGTGCTGATTAAAGAAGCAATAAAACTGGCCTTCTTTAGACTAATTGAGTATTTATTTTATTTAGTTATTTATTTCTCACCTTTATTTAACAAGGTAGGTCAGTTGAGAACAAGTTCTCATTTACAACTGCGACCTGGCCAAGATAAAGCAAAGCAGTGTGACAAAAACAACAACACAGAGTTACACATAAACAAACGTACAGTCAATAACACAATAGAAAAGAAAGATAGCAAAATCTATGTACAGTGTGTGCAAATGTAGAAGAGTACGGAGGTAAGGTAATAAATAGGCCATAGAGGCAAACTAATTACAATTTAGCATTAATACTGGAGTGATAGATGTGCAGATGATGATGTGCAAGTAGAGATACTGGGGTTGCAAAATAGCAAGAGGGTAAGTAATAATATGGGGATGAGGTAGTCGGGTGTGCTATTTAAAGATTGTCTGTGTACAGGTACAGTGATCGGTAAGCTGCTCTGACAGCTGATGCTTAAAGGGAGATATAATCTCCAGCTTCAGTGATTTTTGGAATTTGTTCCAGTCATTGGCAGCAGAGATCTGGAAGGAAAGGCGGCCAAAGGAAGTGCTGGCTTTGGGGATGACCAGTGAAATATACCTGCTGGAGCGCGTGCTATGGGTGGGTGTTGCTATGGTGACCAGTGAACTGAGATAAGGCAGAGCTTTACCTAGCAAAGACTTATAGATGACCTGGAGCCAGTGAGTTTGGCGACGGATATGTAGTGATGGCCAGCCAACAAGAGCATATAAGTCGCAGTGGTGGGTAGTATACGGGGCTTTGGTGACAAAACGGATGGCACTGTGATTGACTACATCAAGTTTGCTGAGTAGAGTGTTGGGGGCGATTTTGTAAATGACCTTGCCAAAGTCAAGGATCAGTAGGATAGTCAGTTTTACGAGGCTATGTTTGGCAGCATGAGTGAAGGAGGCTTTGTTGCGAAATAGGAAGCCAATTCTAGATTTAATTTTGGATTGGAGATGCTTAATGTGAGTCTGGAAGGAGAGTTTACAGTCTAACCAGACACCTAGGTATTTGAAGTTTTCCACATATTCTAGGTCAGAACCGTCCAGAGTAGTGATGATAGTCGGGTGGGAGGGTGCGGGCAGCGATCAGTTAAAGAGCATGCAGTTAGATTTACTAGCATTTAAAAGCAGTTGGAGGCCACGGATGGAGTGTTGTATGGCGTTGATGCTCGTTTGGCGGTTTGTTAGCACAGTGTCCAAAGAAGGGCCAGATGTATACAGAATGGTGTCGTCTGCGTAGAGATAGATCAGAGAATCACCAGCAGCAAGAGCGACATCATTGATATATACAGAGAAAAGAGTCGTCCCGAGAATTGAACCCTGTGGCACCCCCATAGAGACTGCCAGAGGTCTGGACAACAGGCCCTCCGATTTGACACACTGAACTCAATCTGAGAAGTAGTTGGTGAACCAGGCGAGGCAGTCATTTGAGAAGCCAAGGCTATTGAGTCTGCCGATAAGAATCCGGTGATTGACAGAGTCAAAAGCCTTGGCCAGGTTGATGAACACGGCTGCACAGTACTGTCTTTTATCGATGGCGGTTATGAAATCATTTAGGACCTTGAGCATGGCTGAGGTGCACCCATGACCAGCTCGGAAACCAGATTGCATAGTGGAGAAGGTACGGTGGGATTCAAAATGGTCGGTGATCTGTTTGTTAACTTGGCTTTCGAAGATTTTAGAAAGGCAGGGCAGGATGGATATAGGTCTATAAGAGTTTGGGTCTAGAGTGTCTCCCCTTTGAAGAGGGGGATGACCGCGGCAGCTTTCCAATCTTTGGGGATCTCAGACGATACGAAAGAGAGGTTGAACAGGCTAGAAATAGGGGTTGCAACAATTTTGGCAGATAATTTTAGAAAGAGAGGCTCCAGATTGTCTAGCCCAGCTGATTTGTAGGGATCCATATTTTGCAGCTCTTTCAGAACATCAGCTGTCTGGATTTGGGTGAAGGAGAAGCGGGGGGGGGCTTGGGCAAGTTGCTGCAGGGGGTGCTGAGATGTTGGCCGGAGTAGGGGTAGACTGGGGGAAAGAATAGCCAGCCATAGAAAAATTCTTATTGAGATTATCGTAGATTTATCGGTGTTGACAGTGTTTCCTATCCTCAGTGCAGTAGGCAGCTGGGAGGAGGTGCTCTTATTCTCCATGGACTTTACAGTGTCCCAAAACCTTTTGGAATTAGTGCTACAGGAAGCAAATTTCTGTTTGAAAAAGCTAGCCTTAGCTTTCCTAACTGATTGAGTATATTGGTACCTGACTTCCCTGAAAAGTTGCATATCGCGGGGGCTATTCGATGCTAATGTAGAACGCCACAGGATGTTTTAGTGCTGGTCAAGGGCAGTCAAGTCTGGGGTGAATCAAGGGCTATATCTGTTCTCAAGTATCTTGAGCATCAGCATTTGTGGGTTCGATTATAGGCTCAAAATGTCCAGAAACAAAGACCTTTCTTCTGAAACTCGTCAGTCTATTCTTGTTCTGAGAAATGAAGGCTATTCCATGTGAGAAATTGCCAAGAAACTGAAGATCTCGTACAACGCTGTGTACTACTTCCTTCGCAGAACAGCGCAAACTGTCTCTAACCAGAATAGAAAGAGTGTGTGTGAGGCCCCGGTGCACAACTGAACAAGAGGACAAGTGCATTAGAGTGTCTAGTTTGAGAAACAGACGCCTCACAAGTCCTCAACTGGCAGCTTCATTAAATAGTACTCGCAAAACACCAGTCTCAACATCAACAGTGAAGAGGCGACTCCGAGGCGAAATCTTTTATTTTTATTGGCCAGTCTGAGATATGGCTTTTTCTTTGCAACTCTGCCTAGTAGGCCAGCATCCTGGAGTCGCCTCTTCACTGTTGACATTGAGACTGGTGTTTTGTGGGTACTATTTAATGAAGCTACCAGTTGAGGACTTGTGAGGCGTCCATTTCTCAAACTAGATACTCTAATGTAGTAATCGTCTCGCTCAGTTGTGCATCGGGGCCTCCCACTCCTCTTTCTATTCTGGTTAGAGTCAGTTTGCACTGTTCTGTGAAGGGAGTAGTACACAGCGTTGTACAAGATCTTCAGTTTCTTGGCAATTTCTCATATGGAATAGCCTTCATTTCTCAGAACAAGAATAGACTGACGAGTTTCAGAAGAAAGTTATTTGTTTCTGGACATTTTGAGCCTATAATCGAACCCACACATGCTGATGCTCCAGATACTCAACTAGTTTAAAGAAGGCCAGTTTTATTGCTTCTATAATCAGCACAAGTTTTCAGCTGTGCTAACATAATTGCAAAATCATTTTCTAATGATCAATTAGCCTTTTAAAATGATAAACTTGGATTAGCTAACACAACGTGCCATTGGAACACAGGAGTGATGGTTGCTGATAATGGGCCTCTGTACGCCAATGTAGATATTCCATTAAAAAATCAGCCGTTTCCAGCTACAATAGTCATTTACAACATTAATAATGTCTACACTGTATTTCTGATAAATTTTATGTTATTTTAATGGACAAATGTTTTGCTTTTCTCTCAAAAACAAGGATATTTCTAAGTGACCCCAAACTTTTAATGCTAGTGTACATTATAAACTTTAATTCCTAGGCTAGGTTGTGGCAACCTCATGATGGGTATAGGGCAAATTTGAGTATCATGTAGTAGCCTACACCTATCGATGTTAGATTGAGCTGGGTGAATGGAATATGAATGACAGTCATCCAATATGCTGTAATAGAAATAAGGCCATGCTCATAAAAAACATTTGCCCTCCCTAATCTTGAAAGGCACCAACCACCACTGACTGCCTAGTATATTGCCCCATGTTCTCCTGCTGCTGCTACTCCCCCACTGCTACTACCACAACTGAGAGCCAATGAGCCTTATGGTAAAAAAATAACGTGTCTGCTCTATATTGCATGCTTCTGTCTGCGTGTGTCAGTCTCTGGCTGTCTTTAGCTAACTTTACTTGAATAGGATGGATGAAATTAAATGGATGGATGGAATACAAAAGGATGGATGGGGTACGATCATTCCCTACATTTTGCCAAAACCACTTTGACAGACATGATATTCATGATTATGTGAGTTATTGTAACAACAGCCATTTTGTTGAAGAGATTGAGAGATACAGTAAGGATGAGGCAGATGAAAGACAACTTGAATCTCATCAACCCTGAATTAACCTTTCAAACAGCTCATGAGTGGCAGAAACATTACTTGCTCTATACAAATTGAAGAGTTTCGTTCCAAAACACTATATCCACCAATTTTTCACATTTGTGTTTTTTCATCCGAAATGATTGGGGAATGGGTACCTTCATGTTTGTGGAAAAATATTGCTATTATCAGATTTTTTTATTCATAGATTTTTGATTTTTGTGTATTAAAATGGGTTTTGTTGCAAAACGCTATATCCATTGTTTAGCTGGAATGGAATGTTCTTATCCTGTATATTTGAATGTGATATGTTGTTTTCTCACCTAGCTATCTGAAGATGAATGAACTAACTGTAAGTCACTCTAGATAAGATCATCTGTTAAATGACTAAAATTTCAAATGCAAATATTTTACATACAGATTTCATATTACTGTATTGATTCTTAAAAAAAATATTTTTAAATATTGATGTCACAAATGTATCATTTGTACAGTGCATTATTAAAAATGTAGTTATGTCACATTTTACTGTGTAAAACCTATAGTACTACTTCATTCTCTGAGAGTGAGGCGGATACATAGCGTTTTGCAACAAAACATGATTATTTTTCTCTCTGAAATGAAACCATCAAGTGATAGATTTCAAACAAATACATGTATATCGTTCAAGAAGCTCATGCCATGATTAGATGGGAAAAAACACACCCATCTCTGAAACACACCCATGTCTGAAAATGGATATATAACACTTTGGAATGAAACTCTTCAAATGCTCATGCCTTTGTGATGTAAATATAATGACGTGAAATTGTGTTAGAGCATGGTTTTGAGGACGATAGAGGGTTTGATGTGCTCCCTGTTTCCTGTCTGGATAGAGTGCAGGGTCATCGATGCAGACAGTTTAAGGGGCTATGAGCTGATGGGTTGGTCTAATCAATTCATATTACCAAAGCAGTGCTACTCCAGTGTTTCACTTATCTATAACCAATGAATTCAATTCTAACAACAACATTCCATCATGAGACATGAGAGGGGCTCATTCATTAATTCATTCATAATGCTACCCCATGGGGAAAATGCCAATAAGGCCACAGAGGGCACTTAAATCAGTGTTTCCTAAACCTCTCCTCGAGTACCCACAGTCAGTCCACATATTTGATCAAATAACATTTTATTTGTCACATGCGCTGAATACAACAGGAATACAACATTACTGTGAAATGCTTACTTACAAGCCCTTAACCAACAATGCAGTTCAATGTATTCCAGAACTAGCACAGCTGTTTCAAATGGCCACCTAATCATCAAACCCCTCATTACCTAGATCAACTGTGCTAGTTCCGGAATACATCAAATGTGGACTGGCTGGGGGTACTCCAGGAGAGGATTGGGAAACACCACCTTAGATCATGACAGAAAAACATGGAGTCCCATATACTTACATCCAATCATCATCATGGCGACAGCGAAGATCTTCTCTCCGTCGGTGGTGGGGGCAATGTTTCCGAACCCTATACTGGTCAGAGAGGTCATGGTGAAGTATAGAGATGTGATGTAGACCGAGTCTTTGTTGGGGCCGCCCTCCCACTTCCCTGTGCCGCTGGCGTTGAAGCGGTATGGAGAGCCAACTGTCTCCCCCAGCATGTACAGCCAGCTGTCTGTCCGCAGGATGCCTGTCTCCTCGTCTAAGACCTCATAGTCACCGATGCTGTACCTGTTATAGTTAGTCAAGATTAAAAGATATTCAGCAACACTTGGTAGGAAAATGGAGGTCTGCTACAAAATTGCATCCTTTATTGTTAATGCCCAGTTCGACAAGAACCAAAACCAGGTAGGTGCTGTACCTGTTAGGTTGAGATGAGAAAGAGTTCATGTTCAGGTTTAGGGGTAAGGGAAAGTACAGCGTTAGGGCTGCCTCTACAACACAGGTTAGAGGTTTGTTCACTTTGCTTAAGGGAGTAAGTCAAAAGTTACAAAACAATGAATGACAGTGCGGGTGAGAAACAGAAACATACTTCTCCTTCATGACACTGTCAGCACTACAGAGCATGACCGTTTTTAAAGGCAGTGTTTCTCAATCCGTTACTCAGTAACTTCCCAGTCATTTCACTTAGCATTTTTGTTGTAATCCACCACTAGCAAGTTGTAAACTAATCCACAACTAATCTTGTTGATGAATTAAATCAGGTGTAGTAGAAAAAAGCATGCCACAGTTGGGGATCAGAGAGGAACGGATTGAGAAACACTGAAGGAATATGCAATTAACAAATACAGTAGCCAGATTGTTTTGGCCACTGTGATAACATATTAATAATAGGATAACAGTTTATTTGCATGTTACCAACATAATGACTCCATATCACATTATTAACTCCTATAACAGGTTTTGCCAGCTCTCTCCTCGGGGACCAGCAGACGGTTCACATCTTCGTTGTCTAATCGTCAAGCTGTTGACTAGTTAAATCAGGTGTGCCAGTTCCCGGATAAGAGAGTTGGGAAGTACTGTCATAACACATTAAAGGTAGACCCAGCGATATGACGAAGATGCACAAAGTTAACAGCATAGTTAGTCAATTTACGCAACAACTAAGAGTGTTGAAGCACAAGGCTAAACTTCGCTGCTATTTTGGTCCCGTACCTACCATGTTGTAACAGCGTGAAGTAAACCCCTGCACATGCGCAGGTACTTTTGTGTGACTGTGTGAGAGCTGTGCTATTGTAATAGCTGCGGTGCTGCTCGTGTCAACGTCATTTCACTGAGTCTGCCTTTAATATACAGTAAATCAGTCTTAACAGAACAGTACCAGATGCAGGCCAACCAGTGGGCAGCCAGGCCGAAGACACACACCAACAGGACGAGGACGGCGGCTCCATACTCAATGTAGTGGTCCAGTTTACGGGCTACTCTGCCCAAGCGCAGCAACCGGACAACCTTTAGAGAACTGAACAGACTGCTGATCCCCTGAGAGAGATCGAGAGAGAGCGAGAGAGGTTGATAATGTTTACGTTCTATGGAAACTGAAGGGTGGACCTGTAGCTTAAGAGCCATTACTCAAAGTATGAACAAAACATAGAACTGCATTCTCGTGAGACTGAAACAATATACCTCAGCATGTTGACAAAATGCATGTGTCTGTATGCATGTACTATTCTTTTAAACAGGATAGTCCACTCTAACATTTGTCCCTGTTTCCCAGGGAGTCCTTGGATACTGAATGTGTGTGCTGGCATCAAGAAGTCTTTCCTAGACGTTAATAATATTGATAGGATGTTATGACTATAAAATGAGGGTGTACTCAAGCAGCTGTGATACAAGCCATAGACTTGCACCCAGTCGATATAACACTGAACTTGTAGCATTCATTTACTGTAAGACAACTACCTAGGGTCTTTATTCATTCATTCAATCAAAACACCATTGCCAAGTTTCAGGGGTAAATTTGAAGGAAAGAAAGACTTCATTTGGAGTCATATACTCAACACAAAAAAAATATGATGTAACACGTTAGAGATGTGACAGAAATCAACATGTATTCCATTCAACTCACCATCTGTGATTTCTATCTGAATCATGAACAGAGTACAGAAAAAAACCTGCATTTGCAAAAACAGGGTGATACATCACACAACATGTATTTATATGAAAGACCATATTGTTTATGTAAATGTATGCAAATCAATTTGAGTGGAGCATGTGTGTGTGTGTGTGTGTGTGTGTGTGTGTGTGTGTGTGTGTGTGTGTGTGTGTGTGTGTGTTTAAGTTTGAACTTATCCTGGATGATACAGCACATACTGTAGACTACCAATTGCAAATGTGAAAATAATGTTTTATCATATGATTATAATCATATTTTGACCCAAACCAACTCAATCAAAGTGGGTTTAATAACGAAAGGCCTACTTGAGTGACAGCTCGACGGTTCCAGTTCTTCACGTTCCACAAATAAACACAGGCAGAGGAGGGGGAGGGACCATGCAAACAGAACAAAACAGGATGAGGAAGAAAATAAAGAAAGACGTGAGCATGATCAAACAGAAGAAAAGTAGACATATAAGAAGATAAAACCATGGTGACTTCAAACATTCATACAAATTAATAGGTAAATCATATTCATGTGAAAAGGATAATGTGATGGGGAAAAAAAGACAACAGTTAAAAGACACCAAATCTCCTCACAGACTTTTTTGAATGACTACTGGGGTTTATTAAGCATGGTGGAATGTTCAGAGTGTTGCAGATTCAGTACATGTGGGCCACACTGGATTAGTGTATCAGTTAGACCATTGTTTGCGGCAAACATGTTGCTTAGTAACAATTTCAGTTGAAAGATTTGAATGAACATTCCAAAATGTTACAGTGAAGCTGCAAATACGTACCTCCTTTTTGTAATTATTACTGTGGTGTTTTAGCTATAAACTGAAAAAACTTTGCTATTCCTACTACATGTAGAAAAAGCCTACATGGCCACTTGATTATTTGTACTGACAGTTTAGACCTGAAACAGACATTTCCATTCGTCGCTCACTACCTCAGACTGTTAGCTAGTGTTAGCAAATGTTCACGGCTAACACAAAACAAAGGAAATGTGTTAGCTAACGTCTGCTACTATTTACCTTACTGAATGCATATCAGGATAACTACAAGTAGCTGTCCCCACTTCAGAGGAAACATAACTTAGTAACACTATACTTATTGCCTGCCGGTATAATGCTTAGTACTTTATAATGTTATAATAACTCGTATGGCTTAATGAAAACTTCACATATATTTTATCAAGCCTATACAGATTCTTCACAAATCGTTCATAAGTAAATGTACAACCAAAATTACAAACATGGCTTGATGATCAACTTCAAATAAATGACATGAATTCCCAGTCATACAGAAACGAAAATGTTGTTTTCACTGTCCATATCAGCTGGCTGGACAGAACCTAGTCAGGCTAACAGAAAATGTCCTGGTGTCTGTCAGCTGTCAGCATTAACCAGGCGCTGAGAAGCTGAAAGACTAGAGGCTGACAAAGTGCTGTACCTGCAGATACAACAGACTTGGTGCCGCTCACAGCTTTCTTAGGATCAGCTTGTTAAGTACCACTGCGGCACTTTACACCACTGACACAGCCACGGCCTTCATCAACTAACAACTCACTAAATGGATGCGTTTGAGCAACACATCAGGACACTAAACTCTCCAGTTTGGTTTGCCTAAATGACAGCTAACAGCAGCAACAAGCTCTATCCCTATAGGGCCTATAGTGTTCATGTGCATGCACGTGTGTGTGAAGGGTGTGCACATTGTGCAGTGCATGCTAATAATGAAGGTGACCTGAGTAATCTATAGGCCTAGAATTGTAACGTTATCCATCTCTAAATCCGTTAAATGACCCTTGACCCCTCCATGGTACAGTGACCCAGAGATGCACTAAACGTTATAATTCACCAAATAAAATGGTGCTTAAATAGCATTTAAGGGCCTTTGCCCTCTATTACAACCCGTGCTTTCACATATCCAAATCCTTTAGGGCCGTTTTCACTAAGCGTCTCAGAATAAGAATATTTAATCGATTTCAAAGTCTGATGTGTTTCATTCGATGTTACTATCCATTAGAGATAAGCTACATAAAAAAAGAGGTCATTTACCCAATAAATTACGGGGACTTTATATATAGAGTGTGCGACTCTATTTTAATAGCTTATAGTTTATTCGCCGTTAGTCAGCACCTCTACATGAAATAATTTTCTCTGTGTGTGTGCCAGCGCATGTCTTTTATTCGACTATCCATTATTTGATTTTTTTATTTAACCTTTATTTAACTAGGCAAGTCAGTTAAGAACAAATTCTTCTTTACAATGACGGCCTACCAAAAGCCAAAAGTCCTCCTGCATGGACGGGGGCTGGGATTAAAAATACAAATAAATTAAATAAAAATATAGGACAAAACACACATCACGACAAGAGAGACAACAAAACACTACTTAAAGAGAGACCTAAGACAACATAGCATGGCAGCAGCACATGACAACACAGCATGGTAGCAACACAACATGACGACAACAACAACATGGTAGCAACACAACATGGCAGCAGCACAACATGGTAGGAGCACAAAACAGGGTACAAACATTGTTGGGCACAAACAACAGCACAAAGGGCAAGAAGGTAGAGACAACAATACATCACGCAAAGCAGCCACAACTGTCAGTAAGAGTGTCCAAGATTGAGTCTTCGAATGAAGAGATTGAGATAAAACTGTCCAGTTTCAGTGTTTGTTGCAGCTCGTTCCTGTCTCTAGCTGCAGCGAACTGAAAAGACGAGCGACCCAGGGATGTGTGTGCTTTGGGGACCTTTAACAGAATGTGACTGGCAGAACGGTGTTGTATGTGGAGGATGAGGGCTGCAGTATACATCTCAGATAGGAGGGAGTGAGGCCTAAGAGGGTTTTATAAATAAACAACAACCAGTGGGTCATGCGACGGGTATACAGAGATGACCAGTTTACAGAAGAGTGCAGTGATGTGTCTTATAAGGAGCATTGGTGCAAATCTAATGGCCGAATGGTAAAGAACATCTAGGTGCTCGAGAGCACCCTTACCTGCCAATCTCCATAATCTAGCATGGGTAGGATGGTCAACTGAATCAGGGTTAGTTTGTCAGCTGGGGTGAAAGAGGAGTGATTACGATAGAGGAAACCAAGTCTAGATTTAACTTTAGCCTGCAGCTTTGATATGTGCTGAGAGAAGGACAGTGTACCGTCTAGCCATACTCCCAAGTACTTGTACCAGGTGACTACCTCAAGCTCTAAACCCTCAGAGGTAGTAGTCACACCTGTGGGGAGAGGGGCATTCTTCTTACCAAACCACATTACCTTTGTTTTGGAGGTATTCGGAACAAGGTTAAGGGCAGAGAAAGCTTGTTGGACACTAAGAAAGCTTTGTTGTAGAGCGTTTAACACAAAATCCGGGGAGGGGCCAGTTGAGTATAAGACTGTATCATCTGCATATAAATGGATAAGAGAGCATTATACTGCCTGAGCTATGTTGTTGATGTAAATTGAGAAGAGCGTGGGACCTAGGATCGAGCCTTGGGGTACTCCCTTGGTGAAGGGCAGTGGCTGAGACAGCGGATGTTCTGACTTATACACTACCCTCTTTGAGAGAGGTAGTTAGCAAACCAGGCCAAAGACCCCTCAGAGACACCAATACTCATTAGCCGGCCCACAAGAATGGAATGGTCTACTGTAGCAAAAGCTTTGGCCAAGTCAATATAAATAGCAGCACAACATTGCTTAGAAAAAAGGGCAATGGTGATATCATTGAGAACCTTTAAGGTTGCAGTGACATATCAATAACCTGAGCAGAAACCAGATTGCATACCAGAGAGAATACTATAGACATCAAGAAAGCCAGTCAGTTGATTATTGGACAAGTTTTTCCAACACTTTTGTAACATAACATTTAGGATCAGCTTAATGTTCCCCTTTAAATAAAGGACTAACCGTGGGTCCCTTCCAAGCGATGGGACCCTCCCCAGAGAGGAGAGACAGATTAAAAAGGTCAGAGATGGGCTTGGCGATTATAGGGGCAGCAACCTTAACTTCTTTGGGAACGGGGGGCAGTATTGAGTAGCTTGGATGAATAAGGTTCCCAGAGTAAACTGCCTGCTACTCAGGCCCAGAAGCTAGAATATGCATATAATTAGTAGATTTGGATAGAAAACACTCTAAAGTTTCCAAAGCTGTTAAAATAATGTCTGTGAGTATAACAGAACTCATATGGCAGGCAAAAACCTGAGAAGAATCCAACCAGGAAGTGGGAAATCTGAGGTTTGTAGTTATTCAAGTGATTGCCTATCCAATATACAGTGTAAATGGGGTCAGATTGCACTTTCTACGGCTTCCACTAGATGTCAACCGTCTTTAGAACGTTGTTTCAGGCTTCTACTGTGAAAGGGGAGCGAATAAGAGCTGTTTGAACCAGGGGTCTGGTTGAAAGCCTTGAGTTGTTGATCGCATGCGGCAGTGAGCATGAGCTCCGTTCCCTTTCCTTTCTAATGACAAAGGAATTGTCCGGTTGGAATATTATTGAAGATTTATGATAAAAACATCCTAAAGATTGATTATATACATCGTTTGACATGTTTCTACAAACTATAATGGAACTTTTTTTACTTTTCGTCTGGACTTTGTGAGCGCGCTTTGTGCATTTGGATTACTGGACTAAACGCACGAACAAAAAGGAGGTATTTGGACATAAAGATGAACTTTATCGAAGTAAACTAACATTTATTGTGGAACTGGGAACTGCATTCCGATGAAGATCATCAAAGGTATGTGAATATTTATAACACTATTTCTGACTTTTGTTGACTCCACAACATGGCGGGTATCTGTATGGCTTGTTTTGGTGGCTGAGCGCTGTACTGAGATTATCGCACGGTGTGCTTTCACCGTAAAGCTTTTTTGAAATCTGACACAGCGGTTGCATTAAGGAGAAGTTTATCTATAATCCTATGCATAACACTTGTATCTTACATCAAAGTTTATGATGAGTATTTCTGTAAATTGATGTGGCTCTCTGCAAAATCACCGGATGTTTTGTAGGCAAAACATTACTGAACATAACGCGCCAATGTAAACTGAGATTTTTGGATATAAATATGAACTTTATCGAACAAAACATACATGTATTGTGTAACATGAAGTCCTATGAGTGCCATCTGATGAAGATCATCAAAGGTTAGTTATTAATTTTATCTCTATTTCTGCTTTTTGTGACTCCTCTCTTTAGCTGGAAAATGGCTGTATGTTTTTTTGTGACTAGGCGCTGACCTAACATAATCGTATGGTATGCTTTCGCCATAAAGGCTTTTTGAAATCAGACACTGTGGCTGGATTAACAAGAAGTTTATCTTTAAAATGGTGTATAATACTTGTATGTTTGAGGAATCTAAATTATGAGATTTCTGTTGTTTTGAATTTGGCGCCCTGCAATTTCACTGGCTGTTGTCAAGGTGATATCCCAGAGAAGTTAAAGAAGACAGGGTCTAAACTATCTGACCCAGATGTTTTTTGGGGGTCAAGTTTAAGGAGCTCCTTTAGCACCTTGGACTCAGTGACTCATTAGAGAGACATGGCATTAGAGAGACATGGCATTAGAGAGAAATGGCACTGTTTCAACCATAATTGTCTGTGGGATTGATTGATTCTCTGTGAGAAACTTCCGAGGTGCCTATTTGGCTTGATTTGGGGAAAGGTAAATGGAGTGTATTGATTATAGAGCGATCTATAGCATCTTAAATTACCTAGGGGTGAGGGTGCAGCTTCCTGGTCGGTGGGAGCTCCATTTGACCAATATTTGACCAACTACGTAAGATTAGGCAACACACACATATCCAAGATTTAGTATTTGTTTATGTGTAGGCCTATGTACATATTAATCTGCATAGCCAAACAGACAATCACACATTAGTTAGCCAATGGCCATACATCTTCTTCCTGTCTAATGCTTATAGTTTCACTGGCTAATGTCTACACAGAGCTCATTGAGCCAGTCTGTAATGCCTGCCTAACTGTGTTATGCTAATATCTCATTTAATCCAGTCGAATACCTGCACACCTGGACAGCTGTACTGCTAATGCTAACCACTACACTGAAGCTCATTTAATCCAGTACTGTAGCTGCACGCCTGGCTAGCTGCACTGCTAACACTACAGCTACACTTCGAAGGCTACGTTAATTCTAGTTCTATTGCGGCAGATGCAAGGCTAGCCTCTATCCCCTCCACCAGAGAGCTCATTTACATCATGACAGAAGAAATCCCATATCCCCTGATACAAAATTACAGCAGACGTCAAAAAGCTCATTTTAGAAGAGAGAAAAACGATAGAAACAGGAGGAAAAAGAGAAAGAAAATGTATTGTTTTGTTTAGTCTCCTGCTTTCACCTTGCCCGTTAGGAAACGAGCAATCCATTTCACTGCACATCAGTGAGACGTCAGTCTCCAAACCATATGCTGTACTGACTGCTAGGGGTAGCCTTCACATGTAAAACACATGAAAGCATTAGAAGCAGTGACTGACTGACTCTTCCAGTGGATTAGCATTGGACTGCAGACTCCTAGCCTGAAAATCCAGACTGAATTAAGCTCTGTTTCACTCCACTAGTGAAATGTGAATCAGTCTGGATTATTTTCTCCCAGATCCATTTAATGAGAACTTCTTCACAAGGTAGCACTGGAGGTTCTGGTGGGGGACATGGGACTAATTACCCCGCTGTTCTCTAACACTTCCACTGAAAAGAAAAATGAAAGTCAGCCAGCTCACTAAGAGACGAGAAGAGAGTGACAGACCGACAGAGATAGAGCGCGCTGGGCAAAAGACAGTGAGGTTACCCACACCACACTTGAGCACCCAGAGAGTGCTGTGTGAAAGCCTCTCTCTGCAGGCAGCCAGGTCAAAACACATTCAACAGGAAGTCGGGAAACTCAAATCCAAGACTTTCTTCAAAGGCCACAGACAGAGCCATTGTGAAGAGATGGCATAGAAAGCTATAGAAAGTTAACGTCTGCGGGCAGCCAGGTCAAACCTCAACACAACAGCAGCAGGTCATGAACCTCTCGTGGACAGATGCATGTAACATTAACTGGTATCGTAGCGTCTGTCAACAGACTGTGTGGGATATGACGACTAATGAGGAATTTTGTTACTTCCCTGCTTTCGCTTCTCGTTCTAGTATCTTTTCTAACACGTCTCCCCCCAGAAATGAATCGAGCATCTGACGTAATTATGCAAGGCTTTAGTTCTGGCTGTATGAGATTATGAACTCATAAATATCTGGAACTCACACCCAATACACTCTGGGACTTAAAATATATCTTCAAGTATGTATCTACACGGTTGGTATGAATTCTACTTCAATTCATATAAAAAATTAAAGTCCAATTCACATTTTCCTCATTATAAAGCAATTTCATTTTACTTAATGAATTGACTGAATTGAAATGGAACCCAACTCTGTTTATCTGTGCCTCTGAGACATGTTTACCTGAGACTTCCAGATCTGAAACAGGTCTTTCCAAATCTACACTATACAGTATATACAAAAGTATGTGGACATCCCTTCAAATGAGTGGATTCGACTCTTCAGCCACAGCCGTTGCTGACAGGTGTATAAAATCGAGCACACCGCCATGCAATCTCCATAGACAAATATTGTCAGTAGAATGGCTTTACTGAAGAGCTCAGTGAATTTCAATGTGGCACCGTCATAGGATGCCACCTTTCCAACAAGTCAGTTCGTCCCAAAAATTATTCTGCCCTGCTAGAGCTGCCCCAGTCTAGTTCAATACGTTTTTTATTTAACCTTTATTTAACTAGAACAAATTCTTATTTACAATGACAGCCTAGGAACAGTGTGTTAACTGACTTGTTCAGGGGCAGAACGACAGATTTTTACCTTGTCAGCTCAGGGATTCGATCCAGCAACCTTTCGGTTACTGGCCCAACGCTCTAACCACTAGGCTACCTGCCTTCCCAGAACAGTGGAGGCTGTTACAGCAGCAAAAAGGGGAACCAAATCCATAATAATGCATATGATTTTGGAATGAGATGTTCGACAAGCAGGTGTCCACATACTTTTGATAATGTAGTGTATTTACACCTCATCACCATGGGGTTGTGTGACTACTGACACACTACTGAATTCTCTGGTAAGGAGACTGACCCTTTTGTAAGGCACTTCACATAGTGAAAATGACAGCAATTCTATATTTCCTATTGCTGCAGCAGTCTGAGTCATACATTAATATGTGCCTGAGCCTCAACGCTTTAACACTCATGGATAAACGGGTTTAATTCCATCATTTAATGAATGTGTGTGGAAGGTAGGAGGGACGGCACAAATATGCTGCTCTTTGGAGAATATTTTCTTTCCGTTCAAAGAGAATCTTCCTTTTCCTTGAATTCCCTTACTATCTCTTGGTGAGCAGCTTCTGGTCGTAAATGTGGAGAAGAGGCACTCAGAGAACCGCAAAACCCAGAGAGGCCTTTAGTACTGTGTGAAAACACAGCCACACACACACACACACACACAGCCACACACACACACACACTGAAAACAAAGTCACTCACACACACACACACACACACACTGAAAACAAAGTCACTCACACACACGCACACTGAAAACAAAGTCACTCACACACACACACACACACACACACACACACACTGAAAACAAAGTCACTCACACACACGCACACTGAAGACGGAGTCACAAATCAAAACCAACGACCACCATAATAACTCTATACGGCTGCCATAAGACAGATGAACGCTGCCAGGTTTGTGACCCTTCAAATGGAGCCTGACGTCCAGTAACATACGCTGGTTAACAGGCTGAACTCGTCTATAGACACACACACACACACACAGCCTGACGTCCAGTAATATAAGCTAACATAACAGGCTGGGCTCATTGGTTCTGTGGGAGAGACTGAGAAAAGGCTGTGTTGGGTGTTTCAGGAGAGCGGGTAAGGACATTAGCTGCTGTCATTAGCCAAACATAAATTATAAAGTCAGACAGAAAAGGAAAAGCTCAATGGCAGCGAATCAATATAGCTCACTGGGTTTAGACATCTAGAGACTACTAATGTAGAACATGGGGCTGGTAGTGGCAACACCAGGGTTGGGGTTAGATCAATGGGCTGGTAGTGGTAACACCAGGGTTGTGGGTTAGATCATGGGGCTGGTAGTGGTAACACCAGGGTTGTGGGTTAGATCATGGGGCTGGTAGTGGTAACACCAGGGTTGTGGGTTAGATCAATGGGCTGGTAGTGGTAACACCAGGGTTGTGGGTTAGATCATGGGGCTGGTAGTGGTAACACCAGGGTTGTGGGTTAGATCATGGGGCTGGTAGTGGTAACACCAGGGTTGTGGGTTAGATCATGGGGCTGGTAGTGGTAACACCAGGGTTGTGGGTTAGATCATGGGGCTGGTAGTGGTAACACCAGGGTTGTGGGTTAGATCATGGGGCTGGTAGTGGTAACACCAGGGTTGTGGGTTAGATCATGGGGCTGGTAGTGGCAACACCAGGGTTGTGGGTTAGATCATGGGGCTGGTAGTGGTAACACCAGGGTTGTGGGTTAGATCATGGGGCTGGTAGTGGTAACACCAGGGTTGTGGGTTAGATCATGGGGCTGGTAGTGGTAACACCAGGGTTGTGGGTTAGATCATGGGGCTGGTAGTGGTAACACCAGGGTTGTGGGTTAGATCAATGGGCTGGTAGTGGTAACACCAGGGTTGGGGTTAGATCATGGGGCTGGTAGTGGCAACGCCAGGGTTGTGGGTTAGATCAATGGGCTGGTAGTGGTAACACCAGGGTTGTGGGTTAGATCATGGGGCTGGTAGTGGTAACACCAGGGTTGTGGGTTAGATCAATGGGCTGGTAGTGGTAACACCAGGGTTGTGGGTTAGATCATGGGGCTGGTAGTGGAAACACCAGGGTTGTGGGTTAGATCATGGGGCTGGTAGTGGCAACACCAGGGTTGGGGTTAGATCATGGGGCTGGTAGTGGCAACACCAGGGTTGTGGGTTAGATCATGGGGCTGGTAGTGGTAACACCAGGGTTGTGGGTTAGATCATGGGGCTGGTAGTGGTAACACCAGGGTTGTGGGTTAGATCATGGGGCTGGTAGTGGTAACACCAGGGTTGTGGGTTAGATCATGGGGCTGGTAGTGGTAACACCAGGGTTGTGGGTTAGATCATGGGGCTGGTAGTGGAAACACCAGGGTTGTGGGTTAGATCATGGGGCTGGTAGTGGTAACACCAGGGTTGTGGGTTAGATCATGGGGCTGGTAGTGGTAACACCAGGGTTGTGGGTTAGATCATGGGGCTGGTAGTGGTAACACCAGGGTTGGGGTTAGATCATGGGGCTGGTAGTGGTAACACCAGGGTTGTGGGTTAGATCATGGGGCTGGTAGTGGTAACACCAGGGTTGTGGGTTAGATCATGGGGCTGGTAGTGGTAACACCAGGGTTGTGGGTTAGATCATGGGGCTGGTAGTGGCAACACCAGGGTTGTGGGTTAGATCATGGGGCTGGTAGTGGCAACACCAGGGTTGTGGGTTAGATCCCCACTGGGGCCACACTGAATGTTTAGTATGTGTCGCTGTTCAAGCATCCTCCGAAACAGGAGAAATTCTACACAGAACCCGAGACCGTACTGCAATTCAGCTTTAAGTTGCACATTTCTACATATCAAAAACTCTAATTAACTGAACTATTAAAGCTGTAAAAGCTAAATTACCAATATATTGTCAGACCCGATTGACTTCGTCCACATTCTCAAAGGCGCTAACGAGGTCATAGGCCAGGCAGGAGAGCAGGTTGATGAAGAACACCCACCACACACACACACAGTACTGACCTCGTCCACATTCTCGAAGGCGTTGATGACGTCGTAAGGCAGGCAGGAGAGCAGGTCGATGACGAACCAGGTCTTCAGGTAGTTCATCCTGATGAGCTTGGGGTCAGAGATGACCTCTCCAGCCGGGCCCACAAAGGTAGTGTGGAAGTTGAGCACGATGTCCACCAGGAAGATTACGTCTACGATGCTGTCCACCACCAGCCACGTCACGTTGTTCTGCTTGGTCTGATAGTACAGAGGTAGAGTAGAGAATCTTTGTTATAGTAGAGGAGAGAATCTGTGTTATAGAAAAGGAGAGAATCTTAGTAGAGCAGTATAGTAAAGCATCTGTGTTATAGTAGAGGAGAGAATCTTTGTAGAGCAGTATAGTAGAGCATGTGTGTTATAGTAGAGGAGAGAATCTTTGTAGAGCAGTATAGTAGAGCATGTGTGTTATAGTAGAGGAGAGAATCTTTGTAGAGCAGTATAGTAGAGCATGTGTGTTATAGTAGAGGAGAGAATCTTTGTAGAGCAGTATAGTAGAGCATGTGTGTTATAGTAGAGGAGAGAATCTTTGTAGAGAAGTATAGTAGAGAATCTGTGATATTCCCGAATGGCAATTTGCTTTAGAGTAGAGAATCTATATTACCTCCCCAAGATTATTAGCGTACATTTATTTTTTATGCATCCTTGAGGACAGGAGAGGATCTTTATTATAGTAGATTAGAGAATCTTTGTTAGACCATAGAGATATAGGTCCTACTTTAAACAAAGTACAACTTATAAAGGCTTTCTAAAGAATACATAAAGCCTTCATAAAATCACTACATAAATGCTTCACAAATCATCTATAAGAGTATGTCCTACTTGAAAAACTGTGTATAAAAGGGTGACATAACCATTCCCACTGAAGGGTGAATAATCAATTGTGACATAACACACTTTGTATGTTTATACACCATTTATAGAGTCATGACATATGCTTATAGATGATTTGTGAAGCCTTTATGTAGTGCTTATGAATCATTTATGTATGCTAAATAAAGCCTTTACAAGTTGTACTTTGTTTAAAGTGGGACCGAGATATATAATACAAAATAGAGTGATTGATGTCACACACCTGCATAGCTCTAGACAGAATATGCTGATAATGGCAGCCATCTTGGTCAGGGATAAAGTATATGTCATTATATGGTTCAGACCTTGAAGGAGACGTTGTAAGGAACCATAATGGCCGTGTAGAAGGTGAGGATGAGGATGACCCAGTCCCAGGTGGTCTTGAAGGCGCAGTAGTGGAGGATGATGTGGGGTGGCGTCTTGGGCGTCTCCTGCTTGTACTGGGGGAGGATATCTGAGCCCAGCTGGAGGACCTGCAGATTGTATATCTTTGATGAGTTTGATGGAATAAAATCAAAGAAGGGTTTGGGGTAAACCAAGAGGTTACAGTTCACTGAAAGGTACACACAGTGAAATGACATTGCCACCAGCAGCACTGCAGATATTGAGATGAGCGAAGATGCAAGGCACACAGTATCTTAAAGGTTGCTTAGATATTGTTACATCCATATATGGTGTGTGTGTGCATCTGTGTGTTTGTACATGGGTGTGTGTGTGTTATCATTTTGTGCATCTCTATAATCACAAATAAGGACAGAGACAAATGGATTCACAGCACTGGGGCACATGCCTCCACCATAACCAAATGGAATGACAATGGTGTCACACACCACACACACACACACGCCCTAGCTTTATCAGTGTAGTTATAAACACGTACAATAGACATAAATATTAGCGTACCTCAGCTAGGCGGGAGTGCTTGTGAACGTTCTCTCCCTTGTGTACAGTAGGCTGTAGCTGCTGTAACACCCCTCTACTGCTGGTCAGAGCACGAGTTAGCCGGGCAAACTTCCCCCAACCTGAGAGCACGAGGCAAAAAAAGGGTTTTGGGATTGGTAGTCTGTGTGAAAATAATGTACGAATACGGATGTACTAAAGGAAGACCAAGATTGAATGTATTAACTAACCAGAGTGTTATTATTAATAATGACATGTTTAGATTAAAAGCAGCACCCTGATGAGGGCTTTAGACGAAATACATCACGTTATTATAATACTTTATCGTAAAAAGTAGTTAGGACTTGCACATCGTCTCATCTGTAGGGGACTATCCATGTAAATGTGACCACATCCTTTGTTGCCACTTACAAACTTTGTCACTCACCTTTTGAAGTTTCATCTTCTATTGGTTGTTTAAAGGCTGTGATGTCACTGAAGGTGCACAGAAACAGCACCACTTTTTCCTGTTCGTTTCGTATAGGGGCTATCTTGACAAAGAACCATACCGGCGTTCCTGAGATGAGAGAACACACATTATTATAGCTTTATCTATAATAGTCTTTGATACAAACGGTCAAATGGGGAATGCAGCCGTCAACAGAAACTTATTTATTATAAAAGCACATTGTTAAAACTGGACTCAAAGACCCAGTTCCCTGCTGGCGGGACGGGGAGTTATGACTGGGCCCGTATTCATAAAGCATGTCAGAGTAGGAGTGCTAATCTAGGATCAGGTCTCCACTGATTCATTATGACCTACAAGGCAACACTGATCCTAGATCAGCACTCCTACTATGAGACGCTTTATGGCTACGGCCCATGATCTACAGGGTTAGTACTGTTCCAATTGGCGATGGAACAGCATTGTACATATTCATAAAAAATGGCAGAATACATTAGCGTGACAAAAGGCTGTTTTTTATGTTAACTTGGTACTTACTGTTTTTTTTATACATTAGTATTTCAAATGAGTTCATGTCGTAGTTTTCAAACGTTAGCCGTACTTTCTCGCTAGTATCCTTGTCTGTGAGCTCCCCGTACATGAAGCTAGAAACACAAATGGAAAACAACAGTATTCATTTTTAATGTCACCCAGAAGCACTCAAAAACAAGAGCGTAGACATGTTAGAGTGCTGCAACCAAGTAAAATTAGTCTCTTGAAATGCCTTATTGAGGACAGCAGTGTGTGTGTGAAGTGTTTATCAATGTTTTTTATGATTTCAGATTACTGCATTGTTTGCGCAATCTTTATCTGTTTCACTTACAGTACCAGTCAGAAGTTTGTACACACCTACTCATTCAAGGGTTTTCTTTATTTTTACTATTTTGTAGAATAATAGTGAAGATATCAAAACTATGAAATCACACATAGCTAATCATGTAGTAACCAAAAAAGTGTTTATATAATTAAAAAAATATTTTAGATTCTCCAAAGTAGCCACTCCGTCCTTTGATGACAACTTTGCACACTCATGGAATTCTCTCAACCAGCTTCATGAGGAATGCTTTCCCAACCGTCTTGAAGGAGTTCCCACATATGCTGAGCACTTGTTGGCTGCTTTTCCTTCACTCTGCGGTCCAACTCATCCCAAACCATCTCAATTGGGTTGAGGTCGGGTGACTGTGGAGGCCAGGTCATCTGATGCAGCACTCCATCACTCTCCTTGGTCAAAGCCCTTACACAGCCTGAAGGTGTGTTATGGGTCACTGTCCTGTTGAAAAACAAATGATAGTCTCACTGAACGCAAACCAGATGGGATGGCGTATCGCTGCAGAATGCTGTGGTAGCCATGCTGGTTAAGTGTGCCGTGAATTCAAAATAAATCACAGACATTGTCACCAGCAAAGCACCCCCACACCATCACATGTCCTCCTCCATGCTTCACGGTGGGAACCACACATGCGGAGATCATCCGTTCACCTACTCTGCGTCTCACAAAGACACGGCGGCTGGAACCAAAAATCTCAAATTTGGACTCATTAGACCAAAGGACAGATTTTCACCGGTCTAATGACCAATTCTCGTGTTTCTTGGCCCAAGCAAGTCTCTTCTCCTTATTGGTGTCCTTTAGTAGTGGTTTCTTGCAGCAATGAAGACCTGATTCACGCAGTCTCCTCTGAACAGTTGATGTTGACATGTGTCCATTACTTGAACTCTGTGAAACATTTATTTGGGCTGTAATCTGAGGTGCAGTTATCTCTCATGAACTTATCCTCTGCAGCAGAGGTAACTCTGGGTCTTCCTTTCCTGTGGCGGTCCTCATGAGAGCCAGTTTCATCATAGCGCTTGATGATTTTTGCGACTGCACTTGAAGAAACTTTTCAAAGTTCTTGAAAGTTTGCAATGCAATCTGGTTTCAGAGCTGGTCATGGGTGCACCTCAGGCACGCTCAAGGTCCTAAACGATATCTTAACCGCCATCGATAAGAAACAATACTGTGCAGCTGTATTCATTGACCTGGCCAAGGCTTTCGACTCTGTCAATCACCACATCCTCATCGGCAGACTCAACAGCCTTGGTTTCTCAAATGATTGCCTTGCCTGGTTCACCAACTACTTCTCTGATAGAATTCAGTGTGTCAAATCGGAGGGCCTGTTGTCCGGGCCTCTGGCAGTCTCTATGGGGGTGCCACAGGGTTCAATTCTTGGGCCGACTCTTTTCTCTGTATAAATCAATGATGTCGCTCTTGCTGCTGGTGAGTCTCTGATCCACCTCTACGCAGACGACACCATTCTGTATACTTCTGGCCCTTCTTTGGACACTGTGTTAACTACCCTCCAGACGAGCTTCAATGCCATACAACTCTCCTTCCGTGGCCTCCAACTGCTCTTAAATACAAGTAAAACTAAATGCATGCTCTTCAACCGATCGCTGCCTGCACCTGCCCGCCCATCCAGCATCACTACTCTGGATGGTTCTGACTTAGAATATGTGGACAACTACAAATACCTAGGGGTCTGGTTAGACAGTAAACTCTCCTTCCAGACTCACATCAAACATCTCCAATCCAAAGTTAAATCTAGAATTGGCTTCCTATTTCGCAACAAAGCATCTTTCACTCATGCTGCCAAACATACCCTCGTAAAACTGACCATCCTACCGATCCTCGACTTCGGCGATGTCATTTACAAAATAGCCTCCAATACCCTACTCAATAAATTGGATGCAGTCTATCACAGTGCCATCCGTTTTGATACCAAAGCCCCATATACTACCCACCACTGCGACCTGTACGCTCTCGTTGGCTGGCCCTCGCTTCATACTCGTTGCCAATCCCACTGGCTCCAGGTCATCTACAAGACCCTGCTAGGTAAAGTTCCCCCTTATCTCAGCTCGCTGGTCACCATAGCAGCACCCACCTGTAGCACGCGCTCCAGCAGGTATATCTCTCTGGTCACCCCTAAAGCCAATTCCTCCTTCGGCCGCCTCTCCTTCCAGTTCTCTGCTGCCAATGACTGGAACGAACTACAAAAATCTCTAAAACTGGAAACACTTATCTCCCTCACTAGCTTTAAGCCCCAGCTGTCAGAGCAGCTCACAGATTACTGCACTTGTACATAGCCCATCTATAATTTAGCCCAAACAACTACCTCTTCCCCTACTGTATTTATTTATTTATTTTGCTCCTTTGCACCCCATTATTTCTATTTCTACTTTGCACTTTCTTCCACTGCAAATCTACCATTCCAGTGTTTTACTTGGTATATTGTATTTACTTCGCCACCATGGCCTTTTTTGCCTTTACCTCCCTTATCTCACCTCATTTGCTCACTTTGTATATAGACTTATTTTTCTACTATATTATTGACTGTATGTTTGTTTTACTCCATGTGTAACTCTGTGTTGCTGTATGTGTCAAAATGCTTGCTTTATCTTGGCCAGGTCGCAATTGTAAATGAGAACATGTTCTCAACTTGCCTACCTGGTTAAATAAAGGTGAAATAAAAATAAATAAATAAATATCTTAAAGTAATGATGGACTGTCGTTTCTCTTTTCTTATTTGAGCTGTTCTTGCCATAATATGGACTTGGTATTTTACCATATAGGGCTATCTTCTGTATACCACCCCTACCTTGTCACAACACAACGGATTGGTTCAAATGCATTAAGAAGGAAAGAAATTCCACAAATTAACAAGGTACACCTGTTAATTGAAATGCATTCCAGGTGACTACCTCATGAAGCTGGTTGAGAGAATGCCAAGAGTGTGTATACTTCATAGTGTTGACGTCTTCACTATTATTCTACAATGTAGAAAATAGTACAAATAAAGAAAAACCCTGGAATGAGAAGGTGTGTCCAAACTTTTGACTGGTACTGTACATGTTTCAAGCAGACCACCATAGTCCCTGTGCCCAAGAACACCAAGGTAACCTACCTAAATGACTACTGACCCGTAGCACTCACGTCTGTAGCCATGAAGTGCTTTGAAAGGCTGGTCATGGCTCACATCAACACCATCATTCCAGAAACCCTAGACCCACTGCAATTTGCATACTGCCCTAACAGATCCACAGATGATGCAGTCTCTATTGCACTCAACACTGCAATTTCCCACCTGGACAAAAGGAACACCTATGTGAGAATGCTGGTCATTGACTACAGCTCAACATTCAACACCATAGTGCCCTCAAAGCTCATCACTAAGCTAAGGACTCTGGGACTAAACACCTCCCTCTGCAACTGGATCCTGGACTTCCTGACGGGCCGCCCCCAGGTGGAAAGGGTAGGCAACAACACATCTGCCTCAACACAGGGGCCCCTCAGGGGTGAGTGCTTAGTCTCCTCCTGTACTCCCTGTTCACCCACGCCAAGCTTGACTCCAACACCATCATTAAGTTTGCAGACGACACAACTGTGGTTGGCCTGATCACCGACAACGATGAGACAGCCTTTAGGGAGTTAGTCAGAGACCTGGCAGTGTGGTGCCAGGACAACCTCTCCCTCAATGTGATCAAGACAAAGGAGATGATCGTGGACTACAGGAAAAGGAGGGCCGAACACACCGACAGGTCTGTAGAGGAGCAGGTTGAGAGCTTCAAGTTCCTTGTTGTCCACTTCACCAACAAACTATCATGGTCCAAACACACCAAGACAGTCGTGAAGAGGCCACGACAACGCCTATTCCCCCTCAGGAGTGTACGGCCCAGTTCATCAGTAGGGCCAAGCTTTATGCCATCAATGAACTCTATACCAGGCGGTGTCAGAGGAAGGCCCTAAAAATTGCCAAAGACTCCAGCCACCCTAGTCATAGACTGTTCTCTCTGCTACCGCACGGCAAGCGGTACCGGAGCGCCAAGTCTAGGTCCAAAAGGCTTCTTAACAGCTTCTATCCCCAAGCCATTTACGCTGCTGCTACTCACTGTTTATTGTCTATGTATAGTCATTTTACCCATACATACATGTACATATCACCTCAATTACCTTGAGAAACCTGTTTTTATTTTATTTAACCTTTATTTAACTTGACTAACCTGTACATACTGACTCGGTACCGGTACCTCCTGTATATAACCTCGTTATTGTTCTTTTAATGTTGCTCTTTTATTTTTTATTTTAGTTTATTTAGTAAATATTTTTCTTAAAAACTGCATTGTTGGTTAAGGGCTTGTTAGTAAGCATTTCATGGTAAGGTCTACACGTGTTGTATTCGGCGAATGTGACAAATAGAATTTGATTTGATTTTGTTTGCACAAAGATCCATTTAATTATCTGATAGTCAAAATATCCATCTTCAAAATACAGTAAGCACGTAGCACACACCCACCCTCTGGTTTAACACACTCTGGTCTCACACCACTGATTGCAGCCATTGCAGACATATCAAAAATAGCTCTGTGGAGTTGTTAGCTTTGAACCACAGGGTAATTCTAATGAGACTGCATTTTGGGGCCTGCTCGCAAGGATCAAGGCGCAACGGCTCCCAAAGTCCACTGGCTTCATCTGACATCACTCCTGACAGGAACATATCTCGACACACCATGCGCCTGCAGACTGGGTTGTCTTCATTAGGGCACACAGTAGCATAACGTTTATGCAACAGAAAATGAACAAAAGCGTTTCTTATCGGACAATAGCTGCTAGGATGCGACATCTCCTTAAGACTGTTGGCTTCATTCTGACAGGAACATGTCGACACATCACGCGCCAGCATGGACAGATTTAGCTTCAGACTGAGGTTCCCAGCTGGAATAGCCAGACAGTAAACAAAAAGTGGTTACCGCAAGGTTCCAGAATTGTTGTGTCTGATTCACACTATAGGGCCGACCCAGACCACACTGTGCTGACTCAGATGATTTATTTTTGCGTTGTCCTTTCCAACGCAGTTCCAGCAACTACTTACAAACTCTGTAACTAGGCCAGCCCAGTACACCTTGGTTTGGTCCGGCTTGGGTCAATAGTGTGAAAAGGGTATTGGTGGCAAGTTATCAGTTGTTTTTGTATGCAAGATGTGCTTAATGTTCTCAGAACTTTAGTTTGAACTTAAAGAAGGGAGCATGGTACCTTAAATGTGGAAAGGAAAACAATAACTACCTCCCAGCGATGATCAAATGTGTAAAAAGAGCTCGAAACACCCACATTTTTTCACACGACAACAACTAATCCAGCTGAGCACGCAGAGCTCGCCAACATTGAACAAAGTCACTTTTGGAGAGTCTGAAGAGTGGTTTCAGTCTGTTTGATACTAGAGGTTTATTTCTTGTTGTTTGCTGGCTGGGATAAACAAAGTGGGATTAGCTGTAAAGTATGGCCTTTGGTTGGCAGGGAAAGGTGATTCTTTTGTCTTCCTCCATTTTTCTTTTCAATGTCATTTTATAATTCTGGTGGGCTGATTTCATCTACAGTATCTGAAATAAGTATGTTAATAGGAACTATGGAGTAAAATGAGCTGAAGAAGACGACCAAGAACCACAATAACCACAACAACACATCAGTGTTCATTGTTGCTGTTCAATGAAAAGAGATGGAAGGCAGTGTACTGTACCTGCATGTGCTGCTCTTCTGCATGACTTCCGCCCTGTGGTACCCCGACAGCTTGCAGAAGCCATCGTTGCTGTAGACGATGGGCCAGTCCACGATCTGAGCATTCCCAAGGACAAAATTGGTATCTGTCAAAGATGATGGGGAACAGAGAAGGAGGTAAGGCTCACTCGTTGGTGATTGGTCACAGTTATCTACAACACATTACGCGGGGTAGGGAGAACAGTGGAGCAGGATTGGGATAAATTGCATTTCAGTACCGTCATGATAAGGAACTGAATTCAAATTCAAATAAAAGAATTTGGAAAGAAAACCAAATACATGAATTAAATTTAAAAAACGGAAGTGAAATGGTGTTGACACCAACCCAGGGTCGACATCGACGGGCGACAGCGCAGTCATATCGCACGATGGAAGCCACTACAGTACAGTGTGAAAACAGAGCAGCAGAATAATCCTTCACATACGGGTACTGTACTCAGTCTCAGACCATCCTTACCATTAATGCTGAGTAAGTAAGCACTGCATGTGGGGAGGGTTAGTGTCAGTTAGGCTTGAAGGGGTATACATAAGTCATAATGCCTACGTAAGCTGGACATAATGCCTACGTAAGCATTGCATGACACCTCTGGCTTTGTTTTGACAGCACAAAAATGTGAAGCTTGTGTTAAAAGAGATGTGTCACTCCCAACACTGGGGACAATAGCATTTATTTCAAAACCACTCATTGTACCTATGAGAAAGTAAAGATAATCCACGCAGGGTTTAAATCAAACAGTGTTGATTTGGTTTTAAATAGATAACTATCATGCTGAGTATTTAAAGTGATATCATTTTTAGCACTGTCAAAATCTCACTTCACGTGTTCCTGGTATACATGTACAATTGATGATTTCTCACAGCGAACATTCCTTTAACCCTCTGTAAGAACCTAAACGTAGACATTAAAGGTTGACAAATACTACCAGCTGATTATAAAATATCATTGATTGTTGTTTCTTTCCCTTATGTAATGTAATACCCCTTCAGATATAGGACTACAGCTATTAGTTTGAATACAGAACGGCATAGAAACATCTGTCTGTCCCAGCCACAGACTCACTGAAGCTTACTACAGCGCGCTGCTATGCTGACGATAGTGTTTCTATGCAGCTACATAGCACATGTATTATATCACATTTGTATGAATTATTGCTTTTGGGAAGGGAGGAAAAGCTCTGTCAAAATACAACAATACATGACTCAATATGATGAGGATCAAATTGGTTTTTGATCCGTTCACAAATGATTGACATAGAAGTCAGGCGGCTACGGAGAAAGAACCTATAGGTTCAATCATAGACTGTATTAAATAAATAATGAGTCAACTTAAATGAAATGGCTACACTCCACAGACATGTGGTTTAATTGCTGTGTTCCAACAATTGTTTATGGAAGAGAAGATACAGTGGAAATTCCAAGGATATTTATGACAAAGGATTATAGAAAACTCCCAAATCTTAGGGACAAAATCCTGATTTAACCTATTGCTGACTTCAGCACACAAAGAAAGAAAAACATCAAAGTCCAAGCTACACATTCACACCACTGCACTCTTAGCTTCACTCCAATCCTCTGAAGTAACACACACACACAGTGTGCGTGTGCACACGCCTATCTCTCACACAGACACACACACACACACACACATAGAATCCAGGGAAAGTGGGAATAGGAGAAGAATATTGTAGCTGTTTATGTGGAGCCTCAAGAGTTACACTGACATAAATATTTCATACCATAAAAGATTTAAAAGACATGCTACATGCTTCAATTCTGTTTCCTCGTCTCTAACTCTCTGGAGGCTTCTGGCCTGTTGGCTATGAGATTAGGGGACTGACTGTCTCTCTCACACACAGAATATAGATTTAATTTATTTTTTATAAATTGGTTCCTCCCACGATTGCACAGTGGTTGGTTCCAGCTCCCACTATTGCACACACAATATGTTGTTCACATTATTGTCAAAAGAAAAGCATGATTGAATCTGCCAGTACATAAAGTCAACCTGGCATTATGAAGGACATGCTTGCTACAGCAGCAGTAGCGTACTAAATAATAAAGTATGTTCCATCTGTGGTGTGAAAATGTCACTCGTCATCAACATGGAATGGGAACAAAACACAAACTACATGTGCTACCCAACAATAAGAAATACTAACTACACACACTATCCTACCAAACTACATTCACCAAGCTAAATGAAGACAACCAGTAACATTACTGACACAAACACAGTACTATGAAGTAGAACGTTCCATGCCAACATTTGTTATTTTACAATGGTTTTCAAAACAACAGTAGGATGCCATCACCGATGGGTAGCTAAGCATCATTCGTCTATGCCCCAACGAAGAACAAGTGTCCTAGGAATTGAATTACCAGTAACAAACAGTTACTACCCAGCTAACACAGAACATTTTCCTAAACTTTAGCTGGGTAGTGTCTGTCAACCCAAATTAATAGAAGTTAATGATTTTAAATGAAAAGAGAACAGGTGGTGGGTTGGGGGAGGGGGGGGGGGTATAGGCATCTACCCCCAGGACAGAATTTTAGACTTATGTCATAGACTTATGTCATAGACTTGAATTAATTTACTTTGTAAATTAACAGCAATTGGTACAGAACAACAAACATAGTACAAAAAGTTAATAGAGACTGAGATTAGGGGAAAAAACATGAGCAGCACTCCAAAACATGGGTTGTTTATACCTGTCTGTCTATGTGATAATGTCCATACTGAAAAGTTAAAAAGAAAAAATGTTAAAAGTGACAATGACAAACGTATTTCATACAAACTGTTATGTTTTATTTGAGTGATTTTTTAATACTATTTCACAACCAACATTTCACCTGGACATATTGCCTTACACACGTTCTTTGAGCTTTTTAACTAAAAGTAGTTTTGTGTAACTTTGCAAAATCACAATGAACCGACAGGCCAAACAACTTTAAAGTGCAATGTAGTAATCCATTATTCGAATTTATGAAGTATATGAAATAAAATGCATTCGAGGTATTTTAGCTTTACTTCATTATGGGGCGACTAGCGAGAAACAGCCGAGGCTATTTTTAAACTGCATAATTTCCCAAATTGTGTGTCACTGCTGATTCCATGTGCACATGAGATAAAATAGGATGCGACTTTCTGTGAATGGGATGTGCCCAAGCCTGACTGTAAACAAGAGAGATGTGCCAGACAAATAGCCTAGTGGTAACCCATCCATGTCGTTCAATTAATAAGTTCAGAATACCATACAAACTTTACTAAACATTGACGTTTGAAAATAGGCAACAAATGATTCGAAGGAGATGGAAATTGTTTTATTCTGCTTTATGAATATTCTGAAGTCAAGACGATGTTAATGGAGAAAGATCTCCCAGTTTCTCGACCCTCGCCATTATGCGTTTTAACATGCCAAAGGGTAGGCTTCATCGATTATTTAACACCCTAATATGTTTTTTTTTGGTGGGCTACTCAATCTTCAAGTGAATTATCATAGGCATAGCGCATCTCATGTGAGCAAGATCCTTACCGTTAGATCGTCTGACAATATTTTCTAAAAAAGTGTTTTGAGGGGCTACAAGTCCTCTCCTTCCTCCGGCCATCCTCGCTCGTCATTCAGTCGTCCGTGTGTGGGAGCGATCGGTGGGGCTGGTACTATCCGCAAAAATATAACTCCAGATGGCGGTCTTCATGGTCCCCTTTATCTGTACTGAGAAAGTGAGATTTAGGTAAAGGGATCGTCTAGCTGCTACAAAGACTTCTCGCAGTCGATGGCTGCGCGAAGTCGAATGAAGCGCTTACAGCTCGTCGCGACTCGCATCTGGGGAACTCTCCTCTGCGCTTGCTAGAGCGCGCCTGACTGGTGGTACCCCAAAACTGGTGGATACTCATTCAAACTTCTAGCGCCATCAACAGGTGATATACGGTATAGCTTTGCGGTGGGACAACTCGGCAATGAGACGCTTCAGGAGGGCGGACATGTGTTTGAGAGGCAGAGGTCCAGGCCTACATCTGGGGGTCCCAGAAGGGTTAGAGTCTATGAGACTCACTAATGTATGCACAATACCGTTTGACATGTATTATGAAGCAAATCACTGGTTGTTTTCAAATATGAGCTTGCTTTATAAAGATATAATTACCAACACTCCATAGTTCATATACATGACATACATTAAGACACACAGGAGTCAAATGGCAGTCAACATGCATGCCCCCTCTCCATCTCCCCACACAAAGTCAATACTCCCTCCTCATTAACTGGACCATGTCTTGGTCGTGTTGAGGTGACTTAGATGATCTGCAACATACTTATGTTCTGGAAACTTTTGAAACTTGGTCTCCTTAATTGTGAGCCAGTTCTGTGCTCGGCGCTCAGCGGCGTGTCCTCTCTCCTGCTCTGTGGTCATGTACGGTCGGGAGATCCAGTACTCGTTCTCCGCCTCGCGCTCCAGGTGCACCAGCATGTTGCGTTTCATCTGCCAGGTGATGGCACGTGGCCGGCGGTACTTCCCGATCCACTGCTTGCCAGAGATGCCTTTCCTCAGCAGGGCCACGGTGAGGAACATGGTGAAGGATGTGGCTCCTTCTCAGCAAGTCCTGGATTTCTAGGTTTCAACATGACAGAAAGAAAAACCGTTAGGGTATTGGCTCCATCTAACAGGAGAGGAACATTGGTGTTATCTGAGAGGAAGAGGCAAAGCAAGAGGTTTTACTGCACCAAAAAAAATCTGTCCACAAAAAATAAGCCCACGAAGTGAAGAATTTTTGTTTGGAGGATAATGAGCGTCAAATTTGGTCAACAAAACAATGTAGTTGCTAATGTGCTACGTCAATTGTCTCAATGAAGTGGATAAAGGTACAATTTGGTACAATTTGGAGTAGTTCGAGTGGCATATCTCATCCCTGCATTGAGGTACAATTTCCGACCCATATCTCACGCCGGCTCCAACTGTCTTAATGAAACCATGATTGTGTTCGGACCCTAGTGCAGCTCAGCATAAACATGCTTAAGTCATGTATCTTCTGCCAATTCCATTGTCAATATAATAGACAATCTTTGGTGTTAGTGGTAAAACATAACAATGGAGGTCATTTCATCATTGCATTAAACTAAAATCCCTGCTGGAGGTATATATATATATATTTTTTTTTCATGTAATGAAGAAGTTACTCTAACATTATTATTGAGAGATATGGGTAACTTCATGGCATTCAAAGACCATGGAATATAGCTAGCTAGGTATATAACTAATACAAATACAAAATGTCAAACAAAATGTCAAAAGACATTTCATCTAACGTTAGAGGATCATGCACAGAAGTTGTTGTCCCTCAAAAGGAGTATGAACGAACATTCTGGAAAACACCACATTTCATGGACATATTGTCTATTCCATTTTCAGACTAATCCAAGTCATCAGGGCAGGAATATAACATGAGCAACACCAATAATGTAGGCCTATTAAATCATTAAAACTACAAACGTATGTAACGTTAACTACCTATGTTTATCAAAGTACGCATGGTGGATACATGTTAGTACAAGCCAGAGCCACTGCTACTAGCACATAGTTTAAATCTTTGGAGTAGTAGCTAGTAGTAGTAGCTACTGCTATAGTATACACTACTAGCTATTTGGTAGCTAGCTAACGTTACAAACGCGTTATGCATGAATTGACTGGAAAATTGGTCCTCGCTCCATTTCATTTGGATTACCTGTTAGTTACGAGATAACTTGTTGTCCAAATCCAGCTTTATTGATGTTGTCTTCTTGTACCTAGCTAATTCTTGCATGTGACCCCAGTCAGTCGCAAAGACATCTTCTTCTTCTTTAAATTTGTATCGGCGGATCGCACACAACTGAAAGGAGCGTACACCGCCACCTAGAGTACTGGAGTGTGAGGCCTGTCACGGGTTCTATCTTATACCTTGATGATGTTTAACGGCGGTTGGCATCCAATAAATGTTGCATTACCGCCACCTACTAGACTGAAGTATAACTCCATTATACGTTACTTGAAAATTTTTTAAAATACCCTACCATTTAAACTGCACTACACTCACTAAATAAAATAAAAAAATAATTATACAATACAAAAAAATTATAATAATACATTTAAAAAATGTAATAAAAAAATAATAAAATCACAACTCCTCTATTTCAATCTATTTAGTCCTACTTCAGGGCAACAGCCTGAAAGGATGGGACACCACCACTTAACACACCCTGTAACTATTCTGACGTCAAGTCTCTCACACCCAAATACCTCTCTGCAGCTGCCACCACAACCTCAATTTTCTGCGATTTACGATCCATCCCTGCAGTACAGTTGATAACCATTGCTATAAATGCAAAAAATCCAATCTTACTGAAACATACAGTACCAGGCAAAAGTTTGGACACACCTACTCATTCAAGGGGCTTTCTTAATGTTTACTATTTTCTACATTGTAGAATAGTAGTGAAGACATCAAAACTATGAAATAAAACATTTGGAATCATGTAGTAACCAAAAAAGTTTTAAACAAATATATTTTATATTTGAGATTCTTAAAAGTAGCCACCCGTTGCCTTGATGACAATTTTGCACACTCTTGGCATTCTCTCAACCAATCAATCAATCAATGAAATATATTTATAAAGCTCTTTTTACATCAGCAAATGTCACACAGTGCTATACAGAAACCCAGC
This sequence comes from Salmo trutta, assembly GCF_901001165.1. Classification (NCBI taxonomy): domain Eukaryota; kingdom Metazoa; phylum Chordata; class Actinopteri; order Salmoniformes; family Salmonidae; genus Salmo; species Salmo trutta. The sequence continues at coordinate 44,163,993 of NC_042974.1, read as the reverse complement.
CTAAAACCCAATGCAGATGTAGAAGCATGGTGACTAGGAAAAACTCCCTAGAAAGGCAGGAACCTAGAAAGAAACCTAGAGAGGAACCAGGCTCTGAGGGGTGGCCAGTCCTCTTCTGGCTGTGCTGGGTGGAGATTATAAGAGTGCATGGCCATTTAAGGCCAGATTTTTCTTCAAGATGTTCAAACGTTCACAGATGACCAGCAGATTCATGAGGTTGTCACCTGGAATGCATTTCAGTTAATAGGTGTGCCTTGTTAAAAGTTAATTTGTGGAATTTCCTTCTTAATGCTTTTGAGACAATCAGTTGTGTTGTGACAAGTTAGGGGTGGTATACGGAAGATAGCCCTATTTGGTAAAAGACAAAGTCCATATTATGGCAAGAACAGCTCAAATGAGCAAAGAGAAATGACAGTCCATCATTACTTTAAGACATGAAGGTCAGTCAATACGGAACAGTTCAAGAACTTTCAAAGTTTCTTCAAGTGCAGTCGCAAAAACTATCAAGCACTATGATGAAACTGGCTCTCATGAGGACCGCCATAGGAAAGGAAGACCCAGAGGTACCTTTGCTGCAGAGGATAAGTTCATTAGTTACCAGCCTCAGAAATTGCAGCCCAAATAAATGCTTCACAGAGTTCAAATAACAGACACATCTCAACATCAACTGTTCAGAGGAGACTGTGTGAACTCCTTCAAGACTGTTGAAAAGCATTCCAGGTGAAGCTGGTTGAGAGAATACCAAGAGTATGTAAAGTTGTCATCAAGGCAAAGGGTGGCTACTTTGAAAAATGTAAAATGTAAAATATATTTTGATGTTTAACACTTTTTTGGTTACAACATGATTCCATACATGTTATTTCATAGTTTTGATGATATTATTCTATAATGTAGAAAATAGTAAAAATAAAGAAAAACCCTTGAATGAGTAGGTGTGTCCAAACTTTTGACTGGTACTGTATATCACTTGTTGGCCAATCCCTCTGTATTGGTACAAATCTACTACTCACACCACTCCTCTCAGGATCCCTCCCCTTGACCCATCTTCCTCTACTTTCTTCATTGACTCAGCATATGACAACTTCTTCACTACTCTAACCCTGGAAACCTCAATCTGCCTCTCTCACACTGGACATTTCTGATTTCCAGCCACATGGGCACCCCTACAATTAACAAATATCACTACTTTCCCAATACTACACATTCCTTTGTCTCATGCCCTTCTGCACACTTCTCACACCTAGGAACCTCCCTCCTACACACTGCTGCCACATGCCCAAAAGCTTGACACCTGTAACAACATAATGTATTCGGCACAAAATCTTGACCCTGTCTGCGTCGCACCAAACAACGAGCATCACAAACACCAGGAATCTTCCCTTCAGTTGGTCAACATTCACATTTACCACTACCCCAGTAATCACTCCTTTCAATGGCGCCCTTTTCTTGAGAGCAAACAATTCACATCTCTTGCCCCCATTCGTTTAACGCGGAGCGCCTGCTCCCTCTGACCAGCAGAAACACAAACAATTATCACAAGACCACTTCTGCTTATCCACACCGATTCCACAGCACCCAACTCTGTTTTCACCCACCCTGAAACCACAAATGGACCAGCCAAAAGGCAAGGGTCCACTTCTTCCAAATACTTTACTCCTACTGTCAAAGACTCATCTTTATCCTTACCCTCGGTGCAAGCCTCGGGCTCCGAGAACTTCACCATACCTACCACCTCCGACACTAAGCCCTCATTCACTTCCATTTCTCCTCCTGTCCTCAGCTCACTCTGCTTACACTTTCTACCATTCTTCTTTAACAAACCATCTCAATCTCACCCTCTTCCTCCCTCTCTCTCTTAGACCTCCTCTGCCTCTCTTTTCCCTCCATTCCTACTCCGTATTCCAAGTATATGTATCCTTATGATAATACTGTACTTCTCCTGACATACATCTTGTTCTTGTCTTCTCAAGGGACGCCATTTAACCGGCTGTCACAATATCCGTACAATCAGCACAAACCCCTCAGGATGTAGAACGGCCTCCATATTCATTTAGCTATTTCTTTTATCCAGCCCTGTGATTCAACCGCAGGAGGTTGGTGGCACCTTAATTGTGGAGGACAGGTTCGGGGTAATGGCTGGAGCGGAATCGGTGGAATGGTATGAAATACATCAAATGCCATTCCATTCGCTCCGTTCCAGACATTATTATGAACCGTCCTCCCCTCAGCAGCCTTCCCTGGTTTCCACCTACCATTCTGGACTGTGAATAAATTACACTTTGTGACACAAAAAGGGAAGGGATAACAACGGGGAAAAGGGAAGAAAATTGCCCTACCAACTAACCCTACATACACTATTCCACTACTTGGCCTTTTCTGATCCTACACCAGGCAGACATCCTTGGAGGACACTGTTGTTCAACACACCTCGTAACTCTTCTGTAGTAAAATCTCGTACACCAAAGCACTTCTCTGCAGCTGCTACCACAACCTCTAATTTCTGTGACACGGTCCATTTCTGCAGTACAGTTGATAACCATGGATATGAACGCTAAGAAACCAACCTTACTGAAGCACATGTTATTTCTATCACTCTGTATTGGTCTTGTCCTCCTCACAGGGATGCTCTCAGGATCCCTCGCCCTGTACCCATTAAGACATTTATTTCCTTCTTCTTCTGCTTCTTCTTCTTCTGCTTCTTCTTCGTGTGAATTTACGGCATACTAGACGCTGTGTTGCGTATTGCATACGGATAACTGAAGGTCCATAGAACATCAAGACATTTCCTTCTTCTCCGAATTCTACAGTAAGCAAGAGGAATCAACCATTTGACATGTAATGACTATTCTATCTCAGCTGGAGACGCCATTACACAGAGTTTGCTGCAAGAAAACAGTAATCCAGTTGTTTCATCAAAGTGATGGAAAAGGTTTCAAACTTCTCTGGTTTCATGCTTTTTTTGGTTTGATAAGTTAAGACATTTATACCAATGAATTTCATACAGAGATAAGTCATGTGCTTCAAAATGAAATACATTACATGACCAAAAGTATGTGGACACCTACTCGTCGAACATCTCATTCCAACATCATGAGCATTACCATGGAGTTGGTCCCCCCCTTTGCTGCTCCACTCTTCTGGGAAGGCTTTCCACTAGATGTTGGAACATTGCTGTGGGGACTTGCTTCCATTTAGCCACAAGAGCATTAGTGAGGTCGGGCACTGATGTTGAGCGATTAGGCCTGGCTCGCAGTCTGTGTTCCAATTCATCCCAATGGTGTTTGCTGGGGTTGAGGTCATGTCTCTGTGCAGGCTAGTCAAGTTCTTCCACACCGATCTCAACAAACCATTTCTGTATGGACCTCGCTTTGTGCATTGTCATGCTGAAACAGGAAAGTCTGAAGCACAGAATCATCTAGAATGTCATTGTATGCTGTAGAGTTAAGATTTCCCTTCACTGGAACTAAGGGGCCTAGCCCGAACCATGAAAAACAACCCCAGACCATTATTCCTCCTCCACCAAACTTTACAGTTGGTACTGTGCATTGGGGCAGGTAGCATTCTCCTGGCATCCGCCAAACCCAGATTCATCCGTCGGACTGCCAGATGAGGAAGTGTGATTCATCACTTCAGAGAACGCGTTTCCACGGTTCTAGAGTCCAATGGCGGCGAGCTGACGCTTGGCATTGTGTATGGTGATATTAGGCTTGTGTGCGGCTGCTCGGTCATAGAAACCCATTTAATGAAGCTCCCGATGAACAGTTTGTGTGCTGACGTTGCTTCCAGAGGCAGTTTGGAACTCAGTAGTGAGTGTTGCAACCGAGGACAGACAATTTTTACGCTCTACACGCTTCAGCACTCAGCGGTCCCGTTCTGTGAGCTTGTGTGGCCTACCACTTTGTGGCTGAGCCGTTGTTGCTTCTAGACGTTTCCACTTCACAATAACAGCACTGTTGACCGGGGCAGCTCTAGCAGGGCAGAAATCTCACGAACTGACTCGTTGGAATGGTGGCATCCTATGATGGTGGCACATTGAAAGTCAATGAGCACTTCAGTAAGGCCATTCTATTGACAATGTTTGTCTATGGAGATTGCATGCTTATGTGCTCAATTTTATACACCTATCTGCTATGGGTGTGGCTGAAATAGCATAATCCACTAATTTGAAGGGGTGTCCACATACTTTTGTATACAAAGTTTAGGTACTTTTATTTAATGGGATTTAAAATCTGCTGCAGTTTTTACGCCAGATATGTAATAACTACAGTGGGGGTCTGAAATTATGGGCAAAAATGACAGTTTAAAATAAATCATTAAAATACTGAGCTATATTGTAGGCCAAAAAACTGGGAGATAATATTTCTTTTATACTAATAACTTTGCTCAGAGAAAGAGATTTGAGTTGGAGAACACATTGGGAGGGATATTAGACCATTCCTCCTTACAGAATTCTTCCAGATCCTTGATATCCTTCATGTGCGCTTATGGACTGTCCTCTTCAATTCAAACCAGAGGTTTTCAATGGGTTTCAAGTCCGGAGACTGATATGGCCATTGCAAAATATTGATCTTGTGGCAATGAACCATTCTTTGTGGATTTTGATGTGTGCTAAAGTTCTATTTACGGCCAAGTTTTAGCTTCCTGACAGAAGCAACCAAGTTTTTGACTAAAATATCATGGCACTGGGTAAAGTTCATGATGCCGTTGATCTTGACAAGGGCTCCAGGACCAATGGAATCAAAATAGCGCCATAACATCAAAGATTCACCACCATATTTTACAGTAGTTATGGGGTTCTTTTCTGCTCATGCACTCTCATTTCAACACCAAACCCACCACTGGTGTGCATGGCCAAAGAGCTCTATTTTCATGTCATCTGACCAAAGCACCAGTTCCAATCCAAGTTCGAATGCCGTTTAGCAAACTCCAGGCACTTACATTTGTTGGATGACATGAAAATAGAGCTCTTTGGCCATACACACCAGTGGTGGATTTGGTGTTGAAATAAGAATGCATAAGCAGATAAGAACACTCCAACACACACATAACATGCACACACATTAATAGTGACTAATACACACACACACACACACACACACAATCATAATTTACTCTGCTGCTACCTCTATCACTCCAGTATCCCTGCACATTGTAAATATGGAACTGACCCTGTTTATAGCTTACTTACTTTCTCGTGTTCTTCTTATTTATTCATTTTGTTTTTGTTCTACTGTGTAATGCTTTATTGATTACTGCATTGTTGGGTTTGGCTCTAGCAAGACAGGCATTTCACTGTACTTGTGCACGTGACATTAAAACTTGAAACATCTATTTGTTTCATTTCTGAATGGGCAACACATACGATTGATTGTAAACTCATATTGACGTGAGGGTGATGGTACACATTTCTGATTGAATAAATGGCCGTAAAAAAGCAAGGCTATTTAAGTGACTGCCACTTTAAAAGCTGTGAAGGTATTAGCATTAGGTTCTGTCCAGTGTGATTGCAAAATAATCCAGTGAGCTGTGAGTAAAAAAAGGGGAAAAACTGAAAAAAGCTTCAGCTTGTTGTCCTGCCAAGTTCTGTAAAGGGAGCCCTTCCCGGTGAGATCCCTGTTTCTGTGGCTCCCCCCTTTTCCCCTCTTCCCAGATCCCTCTCTTTTCCTCTCTCCCTCTCCCCTGATCACTCTTTTCCTCTCCTCCCAATCCCCCTCTTTTCTTATAGCCTACTGTGGATAGAGAGGGAACAGGGACACATCTGGTCTGCTGGAAATGAATCTGGAGAGAAACACCAACCTTTCACACAAAGGTAAGGAAAACCTAACCATTCAACAAGATCACAGGCTGAAAAGGTTGAGAAGTTTCAGTCGTTTGACTTTCGATTATTCTAATAAGGTTTTCATGTGATATGTCGGCGAGTAGACCCTTGATAATGCAGGGTTTTACATTGTTATACTGTAGCAGAAGAGAATGGGGCACAATACTTTCTTAACTATTTTTCATTCACCACTTTAGGAGCTTTAATGCATGTAGGTCACTGCACAGAGCTCTATTACAGTTACCTCATAATCCGGTCTTAATGTTTTCTCACATTGTTTGGCCATAAGCAGGGAAAGTATATGGCCATAGGCAGGGAAAGTGTTTGGCCATAGGCAGGGAAAGTGTTTGGCCATAGGCAGGGAAAGTGTTTGGCCATAGGCAGGGAAAGTGTTTGGCCATAGGCAGGGAAAGTGAAGGGAAGACTGATTGTATGGTTCATCTGCCTTTAATCATCACATCATAGTCACTTCCCTTTCACAGGTTATGGTGCATTGTCCAGTATCCGGTGACAACTTGGCACTGCAACTTCAAGCCTCTCACTACAGTTAATAATAATTATCTTGTTGTGAGTTTGTTTGTATTCCGAGTTCAATAGATATCATTAGGACACAATCTAATTTGTTGGCTTGGGATAGTCCTCAGCACAAAACAGTTATTGTGTGTTCTATTTTTCAGCTAACTTGGGTTCTCCTGCTGTCCCCTGCAGATTGACGAGGGATGTGTCTGCCTGGTCGGCACGGCAGCAAAGTCAATCTCTGAGTGTGCACAGAGGGACGCATCTCCCGGACAACATGCAGCGTTGACTCTCCTGGTGTTCACCGCTGTTGTGGACTCCACCTGCACCCACCTCTCGCTCTGACGTCGCTGAATACCAACAAGGAGGAAGACACAGAAAGGCAGGCGGGCCGGCATTATGTTGGAGGAATTCTCTACCAGCAACACAGACGGGACAGAGACGCGTGCCGAGAAGATAGATCATGGGATTGTGAGGCCCAGGAGCCCGCATGAAACCCAGCGGAGAGTTAAAGTTCAACTACACTCTGATGACACAGATGCACCGCCACCGCCATTCCAACCGGATAAACACTCCAGCAATGGCTGCCGTTCAGTGGAGTCTCTAGATGCTGGATCGAGGCAAAGAGTGTGTGTGACTGTGCGGCCTGCCAGTAAACCTTCAGGCTGCTGCTGTGGCGTAAGCCGCAGGAAGGGCCTTGGGCCTTGTGTACTGTGCTGCAGACAAAGTAAACCGATCACAGACGTCTGCAATGACTCTGACAGTAACACTCCAGTCCAGAGAGCAGGGATCTCACCTCAGACGTACACAGTGGATAAAACAGGATATGTTACACAGAGCATTGTGGGTACTGTAGTACGTCATGGTACAGATGTACGTAGGAGTGTCAAGGAGTTAGAGTCGCAGGAGTTGTCTCCTCTGTGTAATGCAAGGACACTACCAGGTGGGGGCAAGAACTGGTTTCAGGGCTTGCTCTACTCTGGTACCTCCTTAGATGATAGAGGCAAGGAGGCTGTAGGGGGCAAAGTGTCAGGCTCAGCATCCTCAGTCCCATCTTCCCCCATAAGAGTCACTACGGGCAGCTTCGCCTTCTGTCTCGTAGAGGAGATGACATCATCAACAGTCGCTGACACCAGCTGTGCCCACAAACTCAGAGATGGGCACATCAGCCCAGGGGGCAAAGCCAAAACGCAAAGGTGCTCTACACTGGCACTCCTTCCCACCAGCCCTTCCAAAAGCCCCACAGCTTTGAAGATGGCCTCAGACAATGGGTTAGGATTTGACTGCGAGACTGAGGATTGCTTTGTGTATAATAAGAGGGAGCGTTCGACGGTCCTGGTCCGTAGGTTCTTGAGGGATAACCAGAGGGTGAAGAAGTCTGTGTGTACAGGGACTAGGGCAATCATCAGGACATTACCCTCGTGGAGGATCAGTGAGGAGGCGTGGGACGCTGTCTGCAGAAGGGACCGTTTCTCTGGGCCTAGTGAATACAGTCGCTTGAGTGGATACAGTGGACACAGTTCAACCTCTGAGAGTCTACATCTGCAAGCATGTAAACCTCACCTTGGAAAAAAAGTAGACATGTTTTTTGAGGTAAGAACATACACACAGTTAGCTTTCGTGCTTCCATTGAGCAAAACTGTGTCACTTTTAGTTTAAAATCAACTTTGGAAAAGCCCTAGACTGCACTGGACTCACTCACACACACACACACACACACACACACACACACACACACACACACACACACACACACACACACACACACACACACACACACACACACACACACACACACACACACACACACATGGCGGGGCACAAAAAGGAAAAATGTGTGTGAAATCCCCTGCTGCAGTATGTAATAGTTACTACACACAGTGCAGTGTGAGACAAAACTCACGGAGCTGCAGGGGAAATGGGGGTTGGGGTAGCCGGGTAGGAGAGCAGAGGGGAGGGGTGGTTAAAAGTTAAGTAGAACACTAGAGGCCTGTATTATAGAAGGTGCGTCTCAAATAGCACCTTATTCCCTAAAGTGCACTACTTTTCAACAAAGCCTTATGGTCAAAGGTAGTGCACTATATAGGGAATAGGGTGCCATTTGAGATGTAGAAAGAGGGTCTGGGATTGCTTCTCTGCTCCAGTGGGTACACACCCAATGGAAAAGTTAGGCTACACCATTACATCACAATCACTTGGCAGATGGTTACAGTCTCAACCATGAGAAACAAATAAAGTCAGTGGAAAACAAAGCACACACACTCCAGAGTTTGTTTTTAAGGTGTTGCCGAGTCAAAAACAACAAGCTTCAGGGGAAATGAAAGGAATAACTTACATACTTAGCCTACTTATTGGTCGATAATTTGTTAATGGTTTGGCTGATAGACCCAGAGCAGGTCAAAATATTCCTAGCCTGTATGGAAAGAAGAACCTCTGAGATTAGGATGATTAGAGACAACTGGTGATGGTGATGTTTGTGTTGACTTAGAATAAATATATTTTACCATAATGGAAATAAGCCTTCGGGCTATATTTTGTTTCTACCCTCAATAATTTTGTGTGTATGTAAAGTTAATAAAACAGGATGTGTGTTCAGTGGTCCCACACAATAAATAGTTTATGAGTACATTCATAAAGAGGGGGATGAGTGGCATAAACTCAGAGTGATTATGGTGCTTTAAAGTGTCAATCTGGGATAGAAACTAACTGCAGACCTCATTCAGTACTAATTCTGCAGTGGCAATAGACTCTACCCTACCGGTAACAATACAGTGGATTAGACTGCCACCTAGTGGTAAACTACATATTGGCACTGCTCACTTGAATCCTTGGCACAGAGAAGTGTCCAATCTGGAAAACACTGCTGTTTGCTCCAGTCAAAGCAATAACACTCCTGATTCAACTTCAATACTTTATTAGTTGAATTTGGGCCATAACATTTTAATCTAATTCCAGTAAATAAATTGCACTTCTTTGAAAATAAATGATATGGCTGATTTAACTGGTTTCTTCTTATTCAATTGTTACCATGAACCTGCAACAAAGATAGCTCAGATGTGTGAGTGCCTTTTGAATTTTGATTTAACTGGCAGCCATGGAAATTGAATTAACTCCAACTCTTGTTGTACAAGAGGTATTTGTACCAGAGGAGGCTGGTGGGAGGAGCTATAGGAGGACAGGCTCATTATAATGGCTGGAATGGAATGAATGGAACGGAGTCAAGCGTGTGGTTTCCATATGTTTGATGTGTTTGGTACGGTTCCATTAATTCCATTCCAGCCATTACAATGACCCTGCCTTCCTAAAGCTCCTCCCACCAGCCTCTACTGATTTGTACTGAACCACCATGGTCTCAGCAGAAAATAAGACTTCAAGATCCTGGTTAAGTCGTTTCTGTACAAAATAATGCAAGAATCTGTGTCAGTAATCAGGTGATCAAGGTTAAAATAGGTCATTTTAGGGTTGGCTGAACTCATAGAATACACAACACTTGTTACATACAACTTTTAACTGTGGGTCAGGGTTAAGGACAATTCAGAGAATCTTTAGGGGATATTCTGTGAAAGAAAACATTGCCATTGAAAATAACAGCTAGGCAATTGAATAAACAATTGTGATTGGTAACTGTGTGTGCATGTGTGCATGTCCTGTGTGTGTCTTGAGTGCACTCACTGCCGACCAATGCGTTAAAATATGGCTTTGTTTATATAGTAAAGAGATTTTCACCCATCACCCAAACTACAGCCTTTCGTAGGATGGCTGTGTAGCAAAAACCATTTCTGTCTTGGTTTTGAAATACATTGGGATCAAATGTATTTACAATATGATATGACAGATGTAGGCATATGTCTATGAGCTGCAGACCTGGGATAACTATAGTTGTAACCAGGGGGGCAACTTTGGTTTTAGAAGTGGGGAGGACATAATCTTTTTATTTCTATATATATATATATATATATATATATATATATATATATATATATATATATATATATATATATATATATATATATATATATTTTTTTTATCCTGTAGGATAAACATTCCAACCAGTCTACCCAACTTCTCGGAGGCGTCCGCATGGTCCTAAAGCACACCGTTGCCTCGTTTTATAATCACATTCCAATGATAAAACTGGGGGGAACAAAAATGCAATTTCAAAATGTGGGGGGGGACATGTTGTTACTGTTAGCATTCTCAGTATCACTTAACATTAAACTGTTCTTGTGCCTGTGTAATAAAGCTGTAATTACTTTTGGAGCAACATTTTATTAGCATGTTGTTACATAATACTTTGGTAATTGCATTTTATTGCATACAAATGAGCTGAGAGGTTTTGTAACTACTGTACACAAGAGGAAGTGACTGTGCTTTATTCTACTTATGTAATAATTTCATTATTTATGCAATTATAAAGCAATTTCCAAAGTCCTATGTAACAACAATGCTGCTATTGTAATAATTACAAAATTACTACACATGTATAAAACCTTGATGTTTAGTGTTACTGTATTACCTTATGTCTTACTCATTGTGAAAATATATTTGTTAGTAATTTTGATGCTACAGAAGTGGTCTACTATAATGTTGAGGGGATTCCATCCCTTATGTATTTCATTCTAGAAAATAGGCTATATTAAGATGAATATCTAGGAGCCCTCCAAACCATGTGCTTAGGATCATATATTTAAACTAATCAAACTAAGTGTTGTAGTTTTTGGTTCTTCATCAAATATTTGTCAGCTATCAAATACATTTTTGTTTTTGTTTTCAAACAACTTGCATATATTCAAATACCTTCAAATATTATTCAGTTTTCTGAGAGGTATTCAACATTTTCTGAGACCTTTATTGGAATATCAAAGAAAATAGTTGCCTTTTAGTTGAAACTCTATATAAACTATATTTGACTACTTTGAGTATTGAAAAGTTTGCATTTTCAAATAAACAAAAAAAGAGAACTATTTTCTTCCCAGATCTGATGAGCTGTGATAATTTTCTCCCTGTATATTTTAGTTGAAGCCCAAGGCATCTTGTATCAACTCCTGTCATCAGGGAGTTCTGACACCAAATCATTGCAAGAAAAAAAAACATTGTATTGAAAAGACCTGACTGTTTTTAATGCAGAACTGAGAACTGTAATTAGTCTATGCTTCATATTTCATATCTATCTGCAACGCTTACCATTTTGCCATTATGAGAGATTATGAGAGAGAGAGAGAGAGAGAGAGAGAGAGAGAGAGAGAGAGAGATATTGAATGAACCCACAGTAGAGTCATTGGTGAATTACATCACAGTGGCTAATACTGGCTATGTAGTCACTGTAGTGGTTTACAGTAGGAGATGAGAGACGGTGATGTGTGTTTTATATATAAAGGTAATGTTATTTTCCTAATACCTCTTGCTAATGCCCAGTCTCCCTAACCATATAAGGGGAGCTGTCCCAAAACACACACTCTCTCTCTCTCTCTCTCTCAGGTTTCAGACATGCTCTCTCTCTTCTGTCTCAAACATATCTCCCTCCTCTCTTCCACTACAAACTGGAACATACAGACATGACACGACTATTGTGGATTTACTGACTTTCACCAATTTTGGAGGCTGTATCACATTAGGCATGATCTTCTAATGTAAGTCAGAATATATTTTCTCTTTCTTTCAAATGGTTAATTCAAAGAAAGCACTAGTACTTGACTAACATTTCTACCAAACCATGCATACTATAATCTTTGCTATTCATATCAGTGGGGATCGCTCGAATTAGAGTATGATTGTCTTTCTGATGGTAAATGTGGGTCCAATTTGTCGGTCTTCAGACGACTGGAACGTAATCCGAGAACCTTGATACTGATCAACTGTTTTGTAAAACCCTACCAGACATAGGCATAGTGTTGCTTATGAAAGTTGCTCATGACAGCGCTGCAAGGGTTCCATACATGTTCTTCTCAACTGTCATTTCAATAGAAAACATACACTACATGCATCCTTGTGACAAGAGCTGCAGTATTATAGTCTATTGAAGGCTCTATAGATGGCTGAAGTTTCACGTTTTATTAGTTGTATGTACAGGATACACATGGTATACACTGTCCAACGAAATGCTCACTTGCAGGTTCCTTCTCGACAATGCAACAACAATAAGGAATAATAAAAGATAAGATTACGAACATAAAGTTAATGGCTCAATAGAATAGAATAAACATTTTAGCATCAGTATAATACAGGAAGGCACAATTTATAGTCCAATATTTACATGTGTTTTGGGGAAGGTGTGTGTGTGTGTGTGTGTGTGTGTGTGTGTGTGTGTGTGTGTGTGTGTGTGTGTGTGTGTGTGTGTGTTGATGAATATAGATCTGTGTGGGCGTGTGCGTGAGTGAGTGAGTGCATGTGTGCTGAGGTGCAGAGAGTCAGAGCAGGTGGTCAGTCCAGTTCAAGTGTTCAGCAGTCTGATGGCTTGTAGATAGAAACATTCTCTGAGCCTGTTGGTATCAGACCTAATGTTCTGATACCGTCTGCTCAACGGCAAGGTAGTGAATCAAATCAAAATCACATGCGCCGAATACAACAGGTATGTGACTAATACAATTTGATTTTGATTTTGATTTGATTTGAATGTTTCTATCTACAAGCCATCAGACTGCTGAACACTTGAACTGGACTGACCACCTGCTCTGACTCTCTGCACCTTAGAGTGAAATGCTTACTTACGAGCCCCTAACCAACAATGCAGTTAAAAAAAATACGGATAAGAATAAGAAATAAAAGTAACTAGTAATTAAAGAGCTGCAGTAAAATAACAATAGCGAGACTATATACAGGGGGGTACCGGTACAGAGTCAATGTGCGGGGGCACCGGTTGGTTGAGGTAATATGTACATGTAGGTAGAGTTATTAAAGTGATAACTACAGAGAGTAGCAGCGGTGTAAAAGAGAAGAAGAGGGGGGGAGGATTGCAAATAGTCTGGGTAGCCATTTGATTAGGTGTTCGGGAGTCTTATGGCTTGGGGGTAGAAGCCGGTACCGTTTGCCGTGTGGAAGCAGAGAGAACAGTCTATGACTAGGGTGGCTGGAGTCTTTGAACAGCTCATGGCTGGGGTGTGTGGTGTCCTTGAGGATGCTGCAGGCCTTCTTCAGGCACCGTTTTGAGTAAATGTCCTGGATGGGTGGGGGCACCCGCTGAAGGGCCTTGCGGTTACGGTCAGGATGCTCTCGATGGTGGACCGGTAGTATTTGGAGAGGATCCAGGGTGGCATGCAGTACTTCTTCAGCTGCCTTAGGAAGTAAAGATGCTGTTGTGCCCTCTTGATAAGAGTGGTGGTGTTGTTGGTCCAAATCAAGTCCTGGGTGATGTGGACGCTAAGGAACTTAAAACTGCTCTCTCTACTGCAGTCCCATTGACGTGGATCAGGGCATGTTCCCTGCTGCTTCCTGAAGTCAACAATCAACTCCTTTGTTTTGCTGACGTTAAGGGAGAGGTTGTTGTCCTGGCACCACAATGCCAGTTCACATACCTCCTCCCTATAGGTTGACTTGAAATGTTTTCTTATCAGGCCTACAACCGTGGTGTCGTCAGCAAACTTGATGATGGAGTTAGTGTCATGCAAAGCCACTTAGCAAAGGGACACCCCTGGGGGCCCTCTGTGTTAAGAGTCAGTGTGGAGGAGGTGTTGTTGCTAGTCCTGACAGCCTGTGGTCTGCCTGTCAGGAAGTACAGGATCCAGTTGCAGAGGGTGGTGTCCAGACCCAGGGCTCTGAGCTTGGTGTTGAGCTTGGAGGGAACAATAGTGTTGAATGCTTAACTGTAGTCAATGAACAGCATTCTCACATAGATGTTCCTCTTGTCCAGGTGCATTAAGGCTGTGTGAATAAGGAAGGAAAGGGCATCATCCATGGAGTGGTAGGCACATTTGAGTGGGTCCAGTGTGCCTGGCATGCTGGCCTTGATGTGGGCCATGACCAGCATCTTGAAGCACTTCATTATGACCGGGGTGAGTGCGACGGGGCGATAGTCATTTGGGCATGTCACCTTGTCTTTCTTGGGGACTGGGATGATGGTGGTCTCCATGAAGCATTTATCAAATGTAGTAGGGTGTTCTCTCTCATCCCTCTAGACTAAACATACAGCATGTGTTCTGTTTCATTTAAACAGACAGAAATGTATAAACTGACTACATGAGTTTAACTTTTAATATATGAAAGGTATTTGACTAACACTTAACATTAATGTAACATTTCTAAAGGGGTTGTAAAGAGTTTATCAGTAGTTTAAAGACCGATGGTAATAAACAGTTATAACTATTTGAGAGAGAATGTTATTGGTTTAGACCTACAAATCATTGTACAAGTACCAGCAACAAGCTGAATGGAAAGTAGGACTACAACTCACTTTCTTCTTTTAAATATTGAAACTTTACAAAATTGACAAAACCAAATATAACAACACTGTGCATCTCAATAACCAAGGCTTTCTTCACCTGCTCTGATATGAAAGAAATGGACTGGTATATGCAAATACTAAGGCTTCTTCTAACATACAGCTCTCACCTTCCTCGTGATCAGTACATAATGAAGGGAGAGTGGATGAGGAGAAGACACCACCATAGACAACTGTGATGCACCCTATGATCATGTTGAAATCGACCAAAATCCTGAGCTTTGAGTGAGAATGACGAGATTTGACCATACAACCATTTGACAAATGAGGTCCATTGACGGCCATTCTCCCAATGTCTGTGGAGGCCTCTGGTCCAGCCCAGCTCATGCTGGGTCATATTCATTATGGCAAAATGTTTTTCGGAAAAAAATGTCTTACGGAAAACAAAAATAAGCTGTTCTTATTGGACAAATCCAGGGAGCTGATAAACAACCAGAAATAACAATTGATTTTCTGGTTCAAAGCGAAACTTAGATATGTGTTTTTGGTTGTCGAGTCTATTAGACCATGGCCATTTCAAGCTTGTCTTTAAAAAAAAAAGAATGGTCATTTCAGAATATTCATGCAAATGTATTGGCTAAGTTATTGATCCCACTTTGTAGTATACCCCTCAGGTATAGTCCCTCCATGTTTAAGTCCGTTTTCTTACGTTTGGTGCCTAATGAACATGACCCAGAGTTTGATAAAGCATGTGGCCGTGGAGCCTGTGGAGCTGTGCAGGTATCAGACTGTCTAAACATGGCTGATTGATCCTTGATAAGGATGGAGGCCGGGCCAGGCCAGTCCGGGTAAGGGGACGTACACGTCCTGGAAAACAAAATATTTAGTCAGTCCTGACGCTCTCCAGACCTGAGATGCATGCCATAGAGAGTGCTGGAGGAAAGAGTAAGTCACTTGAGCATTCAGATGATACAGTCGGTATGCTAAACTAAATGATGCACAGCATGGTCTCAGATCTGTTTGTGCTGTCTTGCCAACTCCTATGGTCATTGGTCATTGGCAAGACAGCACAGACACAACTGGGAGTCTGGGACAAGGCTAGCAAATATATGCTAACTTTGTCAAAGGTAGACTGGAAATAGGACATCATCATACAGTGTTTCCCCTATATTCATTGTCCACCGCTGCTAAATTGTTGCCACCGCTATAAAAAATATCATGTAATTTAAAAAAATATATACACTGCTCAAAAAAATAAAAGGAACACTTAAACAACACATCCTGGATCTGAATGAAATAAATAATCGTATTAAATACTTTTTTATTTACATAGTTGAATGTGCAAAATCACACAAAAAGAATCAATGGAAATCCAATTTATCAACCCATGGAGGTCTGGATTTGGAGTCACACTCAAAATTAAAGTGGAAAACCACACTACAGGCTGATCCAACTTTGATGTAATGTCCTTAAAACAAGTGAAAATGAGGCTCAGTAGTGTGTGTGGCCTCCACGTGCCTGTATGACCTCCCTACAACGCCTGGGCATGCTCCTGATGAGATGGCGGATGGTCTCCTGAGGGATCTCCTCCCAGACCTAGACTAAAGCATCCGCCAACTCCGGGACAGTCTGTGGTGCAACGTGGTGTTGGTGGATGGAGCGAGACATGATGTCCCAGATGTGCTCAATTGGATTTAGGTCTGGGGAACGGGCGGGCCAATCCATAGCATCAATGCCTTCCTCTTGCAGGAACTGCTGACACACTCCAGCCACATGAGGTCTAGCATTGTCTTGTATTAGGAGGAACCCAGGGCCAACCGCACCAGCATATGGTCTCACAAGGGGTCTGAGGATCTCATCTCGGTACCTAATGGCAGTCAGGCTACCTCTGGCGAGCACATGGAGGGCTGTGCGGCCCCCCAAAGAAATGCCACCCCACACCATAACTGACCCACCACCAAACCGGTCATGCTGGAGGATGTTGCAGGCAGCAGAACGTTCTCCACGGTATCTCCAGACTCTGTCACGTCTGTCACATGTGCTCAGTGTGAACCTGCTTTTATCTGTGAAGAGCACAGGGCGCCAGTGGCGAATTTGCCAATCTTGGTGTTCTCTGGCAAATGCCAAACGTCCTGCACGGTGTTGGGCTGTAGGCACAACCCCACCTGTGGACGTCAAGCCCTCATACCACCCTCATGGAGTCTGTTTCTGACCGTTTGAGCAGACACATGCACATTTGTGGCCTGCTGGAGGTCATTTTGCAGGGCTCTGGCAGTGCTCCTCCTGCTCCTCCTTGCACAAAGGCGGAGGTAGCGGTCCTGCTGCTGGGTTGTTGCCCTCCTACGGCCTCCTCCACGTCTCCTGATGTACTGGCCTGTCTCCTGGTAGCGCCTCCATGCTCTGGACACTATGCTGACAGACACAGTAAACCTTCTTGCCATAGCTCGCATTAATGTGCCATCCTGGATGAGCTGCACTACCTGAGCCACTTGTGTGGGTTGTAGACTCCGTCTCATGCTACCACTAGAGTGAAAGCACCGCTAGCATTCAAAAGTGACCAAAACATCAGCCAGGAAGCATAGGAACTGAGAAGTGGTCTGTGGTCTCCACCTGCAAAACCACTCCTTTATTGGGGGTGTCTTGCTTATTGCCTATAATTTTCACCTGTTGTCTATTCCATTTGCACAACAGCATGTGAAATGTATTGTCAATCAGTGTTGCTTCCTAAGTGGACAGTTTGATTTCACAGAAGTGTGATTGACTTGGAGTTACATTGTGTTGTTTAAGTGTTCCCTATATTGCTGTCGATACGCGCTTTTAAATGAATAGTCGTTTGCTCAAAGACTGGACGTCTATTGGAGGAGCTAGCATGTCATTGCGCTAATGCTAGTAGCAATGCACCCCACCCTTGTCACCACTGCTGAAAGAAATCCTAGGGGAAACACTGTCATCATACAATATGATTGGGGCAACCGTCGGGTTACGTAGCCATGTCTCAAGGCTTTTATGTCTCTAAGCAAGAAGACAACCTGTTGTGTATGATATCTGCACATAGATATAGAAGTATGGAAGACATTCTATAAGAATGAACATGTGTGTGTGTGTCTGGTGCATGCATGCGACTGTTCATTAGTGCGTTCATTCATGTGTTGGAGAGAATAACATCATTTATGACTATGAGTTCCATACCCTTTAAAGGAACTGAAGGAGGATAAAGTGCTGTGAGGATGATGTGAATATAATTTCTGAATATTCGACTCCAGGGAGTAAATATTTGGTTTAGCTAAAGCACAATGTCTGTTAGGCTCTGCCAGCTGGATCCGCTTCCCTGACTTCTCTCTCTCCTCTCTCCCCATACTGACTAACAACCAAAGGGGACTGGAGAGGGGTGGTGGAGTCCTCTCCAGTCCTACGGAGGGTTGGTGGAGGTTTGGAGCTATGGGTCTTCAGGAGGTGTGGTGATGGTGGTGGTAGGGGTTGCTTCCTGTCTCCTCTCTCTCTCCCAACACTGGGTAAAATACACAGTTGGGGAGGGGCTATGGTGGTGGGCACCCTCCAAGGGTGCTGCTCCTGACCTTCAATCTCATCTTTCCACATACTGGCTAACAACCATCTCCCCGGGTTCAGAGGGTTTAGATAAGCAAAAAGGTGTGGGTCCGCACTCAAAAAGATGTCTCATAAAGCTTACTTCATTTTTTACTTGATGTATTATTTTTACAGGATCAGAGGGTTTACCTACAGCCAGTGGTGTAAAGTACTTAAGTAAAAATACTTTAAAGTACTACTTAATCTGTACTTTACTTTACTATTTAAATTTTTGACAACGTTTTCTTCACTACATTCCTAAAGAAATAATGTACTTTTTACTCCATAAATTTTTCCTGACACCCAAAAGTACTTGTTACATTTTGAATGCTTTGCAGGACTGGAAAATGGTCCAATTCGAACACTTATCAAGAGAACATCCCTGGTCATCCCTATTGCCTCTGATCTGGCAGACTCACTAAATACAAATGCTTCTTTAGTAAATTATGTCTGAGTGTTGGAGTGTGCCCCTAGCTATCCGTAAATAAATAATAAACATAAAAATTGTGCCGTCTGGTTGGTTTAATATAACGATGTAAGAATGTAAGAAATGTGAAATTATTTCTACTTTTACTTTTGATACCTAAGCATATTTCTTTTTTTTAATGAATTTTAGACTATTACTAAAATAGTATTCACGTACACTTGAGTCATTTTCTATTAAGGTATCTTTACTTTTACTGAAGTATGACAATTGGGTACTATTTCCACCATCTGCCTACAGCTAACATGCAACAATGCTACAATGTGAGAATTGAAATACTTCCATGTCAGATACACAGATCAGAAATGAAAGCAATACATTTCTACTACTGTCTCTCCATGTGGTCTGACGAAAATTCCTGTTGTTTGATTAGGTTGGTTCACATCCATCAGGTTTTCCCATGTAGCTAAAGAGCTTAGTACTGTAGGTCCAAGAGCCAGGGACAAGGCAGAGAGGGGGGTGGGGGTTTAAAGGTGTTTGTGACACAATTGTTATGGGGCTTTTGGTGCACTGTCTTTAGATGTGTCACCTAGCAACAGAAGAACCTCTTCCTCATAATGGCACTACTTTGTTGACTGAGAATCGTTGTTAATATCACAACCCTCATTTTCACACTATTTTAATGCTCAAACAAATGCATTAGACAAACAACAGTGTATTGATATTAGACTAACTGCCAAGTTGCATTTCAGAAGCAGACAGACACTTCAAATAGATTTTTGTCAGGCTAAAATGGAGTACAAATAATTTAACATGTACATGTTGGCAGGGGTAAGTGACTATGCATAGATAATAAACAGCAAGTAGCAGCAGAGTAAAAAAAGGGGGGTCCAATGCAAATAGTCCGGGTAGCCATTTTATTAACTGTTCAGCAGTTTTGTGGTTTGGGGTTAGAAGCTGTTAAGTAGCCTTTTGGACCTAGATTTGGCGCTTAGGTATCGCTTGCAGTGCAGTAGCAGAGAGAACAGTCTATGACTAGGGTGGCTGGCGACTTTGACCATTTTTAGGGCCTTCATCTGACACCGCCTGGTATAGAGGTCCAGGCTGGCAGAAAGTTTGGCCCCAGTGATGAACTGGGCCGTACGCACTACCCTCTGTAGCGCCTTGGGGTCGGATGCTGAGCAGTTGCCATACCAGGCGATGATGCAGCCAGTCAGGATGCTCTCGATGGTGCAGCTGTAGAACGTTTTGAGGATCTGAGGACCCATTCCACATTTTTTCAGTCTCCTGAGGGGGAATTGGCGCACACACACAGTGTTATAATAGCACATTTTATGAGAAAGGCTACAGCATGTCTTTTATGGGTGTGATTAGGTGATGACATGCCTGGGTTGTGTTCAGTAGGGAGAAAAGTTTTTAACATTTAGGGACTACTATCTGAACTTGTCCAATGACAACAAAGATAATTGTTTTCCGTAGCAAAACGTTTTGCCTTGCTGAACACGACTATCTTCCTCTGTCTTCCCAGGCATGCCATGCTCTGAGTGCTGAAGTAAGGGTGGCCAGATCCGGAGAGCTACTCCTTTCTTCCAGGAAGCTGCTGACGTCTGCCGAGAGGAGGGATCTGTGTCGTAGGAGGGCCACATTGCCATGGCCAGGAGGGGGAGGGGCGTCTAGCTACCGAGCAACCCTACAGAGGACTGACGTTTCTGCCTACATTTCAGGGACCCTCCTGGAAGTGGTTCTGTCCATCGGCAACAGGGGAGACAACGACTCTCCTCCCTGTATCACCACAAGTCCATTGGGCTGGGCTGTCCTGAAAGGTCCCATAACCAATATGAATCTTATGAAATTCAAGTTGATTAAGCATTGAATCAAGTCAGCTTACATAATAAATTAAATGACATGTATATTAATCAAATGTGGATAAAATACTACCTGACTTATCAGCGAGTAGGATAGAGCTATAGCCATTTTGCTTACACTTATCTGATCCATTCAGTTCTACAGGAAGTGTCTATGAGTAGGGGCTAGGGGACACATTGGAATTCAGAAACAATCTACAGTATGTTCCTCCTGTCTTTACTCCCTCTTGACTCACCCTCCCCTCCCTCCTCCTTCCTCCTTCACCCTTCTCCCTCCCTATTTCCTATTTCCTCCCTCCCCCTCAGAGCGCCAGCTGCACTCCCCCATGGCGGGGTCCAGTGTGGTGCCGGCAGCTCCGCTGACGGAGGTCAACAAGGAGCTGTCTGACCTCTGTCCCCTGGTCAGTTTCCCGGAGGAGATGGCCTACGTCCTCATGGAGCAGGAGTTGCATCTATACAGCCGGATCTTACCCCTGGACTACCTCTGTTTCCTCACCCTCGACCTAGGGGGCCCTGATCAGCCACAGCCCCAGGAGCAGGCACACCAACCTGTACAACCCCATCTTATGGCTGACTGCAGACGGCCCCACAATGCTGTAGAGGACCTGGTCACAAGATTCAATGAGGTGAGAGAGACATAACTCAGCAACACGGTGCATTAAAACTTAAAGCATATTTACCTAGCTCGCTGGAGACCCTACTGTAGGAACCTCAAGTGTTAACCAATCCTGTGAATGGGTTAGGCAACTCAGGTGTCTATACTCCATCAGCAAAGTTAGATAACACGGAGGTTTATGAAGAAGGGTAACAAAAAGCAAGTAATGTAGAACTCTATGGTCTTTAGCGAAGTCCAGCCGACCTTCTGATACAGGATGCAGTGATGAGTATCAAAACTGTCATCTGTAACAAAACGAAGGGCATTATGGTAGATTACATACAAAGGTTTAAGAGTAGTAGCAGCGCCACATTGATAAATGATATAACTATAATCAAGAACAGATAAAAAGGTTGACTGAATAATCTGCTCCCCACTGCTTAGAGAAAGGCACAATCTGTTTCTGTAGAAAAAGCCAACTTTAAACCTAAGCTTCTTAACCAGCTCATTTATATGTTTTTTAAACGTCAAATCCATATCAATCCAAATGCCTAAGTATATGTATGCGGGAACATGTTTGATTGGAGAACCATCTAATGAGTGAACTTGTAGTTCATCTGAAACATTCTTACGAGAGTGTAAACATAACATGTATTTAGTTTTGCCTGAATTAAGCACAAGTTTTTAATTATCAAGGGATTTCTGCATAGCTATAAAATCTGACTGTAGTTTTGACACTGCCAGATCAACAGTCGGGGCAATAACATACATAATAATATAATCCGTAAATAGATGGAGTTTACTTTTTTACAGATTGACCATTGGATTTTATATAAGTAGTGACGAGAACAGGTCCCAAAATTGACCGATGTGGTATGACCCCTGTGGTAATTCAAGAAATTCAGACGCAACCCTATCAATCACGATGGCCTGAGTTCTGTCACTAAGATAATCGTGAAACCATGAACAGGCTGTCACGTTGGTATGAAGAATCAGGAGACAGGCACAGGAATGTGTAATAGTTTTTTTAATTTCACCCAAATGACGGCGTGCCATGTAAAAGCACGGGGACGAAGGCCAAACAGACATGTAACAAAAACACAGGGTTGAAACCCAAACAAAAGAGCGAGGAGTACCTCGAATAAATAACACACGCGCACAATGATTAACACACGGGACGAGACCCGTAATCATCTGCACAATCCACAAGGGCAAGAAAGCCCAAAACACACAGCACAGGTACTCACACACACCAATGGACATTGTAACAATAATCAACACCACCATGGTGAACAAAGAGCACATATATACAAATACAATCAGTGGGAATAGGGGCCAGGTGTGCACAATGAAAGTTCCAGAGGGATCCGTGACACAGGCATTAGAGCTCAGGCCTATCGAGGACAACTTATTCAATAAATTCAATAAAAAACACAATAAATGTTCAAAGAACTTTCTAAGAATATTATTTACAAACATATACATTCCGTTCTCACCATATATATAGCAGAACATGTTAAAAAAAAAACAATCATAAACCGTTCTCAGAATATTAATAAAACCTCCCAGGAAGACTTTCAGGGAACCATAGTAAAATGTTCTCAGAACCTCCCTTCACCTTAAACACTGACGTTCCCAGAACAAACTATATTTTTACTTCCATTTTAAGAATGTAAAAAAAAAAGGCAAAATTTTACAGGTCAGGAAACTTATGGCTTCATTCCCAGAACCAATAAGAAACCAAAAACGTACGTTCCCACAACTTCAAAGGAACCAAATGTGCTAGCTAGGAACTAACCTGCTATGTGTCTCAGCATGGGGCATCTTTGGTCCACCTCCAGAGTAACTGTGCCTGAGACCAGGAGCCTCATTTATAAACCGTGCACACGTACAAAATGTCCCCTAAAATGTGCATGCGCAAGTTTTCACGCAAAAGTGGGCATTTGTACAAATTTTACTTGAAGTGAGAATGTGCTCACCTCCTCGCAAACTTTAGACCATGCATACAGATGTGCTTACATCTGTTAGATGTTGAAATATTGTATTGCAAGCTGGTAAGTAATATTTGTGCAAATGGAGAATAAGATGAAAAGCTTATTCATAAAAAACTAAAAACAGGAAAACGTATTAACAAGGCAACCATTATTGAGAAGTGAAAATCTGTTTTATTTTTAGAATCTAAAAAAATTAGGACATAGAAATCTTATAATTAGGGTGCAGTGGTTTAAGGCACTTGGCCCAGTGTTGTCCAGGTTAGGGGAGGGTTTGGCCAGGGGGGCTTTACTTGGCTCATCGTGCTCTAGCGACTCCTTGTGGTGGGCCGGGTGCCTGCAGGCTGACCTCGGATTTCAGTTGAATGGTATTTCCTCCAACACATTGGTGCCGCTGGCTTCTGGGTTAAGTGGGCGAGTGTTAAGAAGCGTGGTTTGGCGGGTCGTGCTTCGGGGGATGCATGACATGACTCCCGAGCCCGTTGGGGAGTTGCAGCGATGAGACAACATTAAAATTGGGGAGAAAGAAGGGGTATAAAATAAAACTTATAATTAGACATAAGAATCTTTTCCTACTTATTTTATTTTCATAATCATTGCAGAACACACTCACCGGCCATGTAGGTACACCCATCTAGTACCGGGTCGGACAGCG
This sequence comes from Salmo trutta, assembly GCF_901001165.1. NCBI lineage: Eukaryota > Metazoa > Chordata > Actinopteri > Salmoniformes > Salmonidae > Salmo > Salmo trutta. Next base: position 44,140,170 of record NC_042974.1, on the reverse strand, counting down.
CTTTGCCTCCAGAACAGCCTGAATTCTTCAGGGCATGGATTCCACAAGTCGGAAATATTCCACAGGGATGTTGGTCCATGCTGACGCAATGGTATCACGCAGTTTCTGCATATTGGACGGCGGTACATCAGTACCAGCCTGTACCGATTACAGCAGGCAGGATGGGTCCATGGACTCATGCTGCTTATGTCAAATCCTGACTCTGCCATCAGCATGACTCAACAGGAACCGGGATTTGTCGGACCAGGCAATGTTTTCCCACTCCTTAATTGTCCAGTGTTGGTGATCGCTTGCCCGCTGGAGCTGCCTCTTCTTGTTTTTAGCTGATAGTAGTGGAACCTGGTGTGGTCATCTGGTGCAATAGCCCATCCGTGACAATGATCGACACTACTTGGACCTAATAGCCTAGTAAATAGATAGTCTATATGTATTTCAAGTTTTGCAATATCATAGGCAGTGCTGTTTATAATACCGGTATACAGTTGAAATTAGTAGCTGATATTTAACATTGAAGTAGGCTTATGTACAGTTGAAGTCAGAAGTTTACATACACCTTAGCCAAATATGTTTAAACTCAGTTTTTCACAATTCCTGACATATAATCCTAGTAAAAATTCCCTGTTTTAGGTCAGTTAGGATCACCACCTTATTTTAAGAATGTGACGTCAGAATAATAGTAGAGAGAATGATTTATTTCAGCTTTTATTTCTTTCATCACATTCCCAGTGGGTCAGAAGTTTACATACACTCAATTAGTATTTGGTAGCATTGCCTTTAAATTGTTTAACTTGGGTCAAACGTTTCAGGTAGCCTTCCACAAGCTTCCCACAATAAGTTGGGTGAATTTTGGCCCATTCCTCCTGACAGAGCTGGTGTAACTGAGTCAGGTTTGTAGGCCTCCGTGCTCACATATGCTTTTTCAGTTCTGCCCTCACATTTTCCATTGGATTGAGGTCAGGGCTTTGTGATGGGCACTCCAATACCTTGACTTTGTTGTCCTTAAGCCATTTTGCCATAACTTTGGAAGTATGCTTGGGGTCATTGTCCATTTGGAAGACCCATTTGCGACCAAGCTGTAACTTCCTGACTGATGTCTTGAGATGTTGCTTCAATATATCCACATAATTTTCCTCCCTCATGATGCCATCTATTTTGTGAAATGCACCAGTCCCTCCTGCAGCAAAGCACCCCCACAACATGATGCCACCCCCGTGCTTCACGGTTGGGATGGTGTTCTTCAGCTTGCAAGCCTCCCCCTTTTTCCTCCAAACATAACGATGGTCATTACGGCCAAACAGTTCTATTTTTGTTTCATCAGACCTGAGGACATTTCTCCAAAAAGTATGATCTTTGTCCCCATGTGCAGTTGCAAACCGTAGTCTGGCTTTTTATGATGGTTTTGGAGCAGTGGCTTCTTCCTTGCTGAGCGGCCTTTCAGGTTACGTCGATATAGGACTCGCTTTACTGTGGATATAGATACTTTTGTACCCGTTTCCTCCAGCATCTTCACAAGGTCCTTTGCTGTTGTTCTGAGATTGATTTGCACTTTTCGCACCAAAGTACGTTAATCTCTAGTAGACAGAACGCGTCTCCTTCCTGAGCGGTATGACGGCTGCGTGGTCCCATGGTGTTTATACTTGCATACTATTGTTTGTACAGTTGAGCGTGGTACCTTCAGGCATTTGGAAATTGCTCCCAAGGATGAACCAGACTTGTGGAGGTCTACAATTTTTTTTCTTAGGTCTTGGCTGATTTCTTTTGATTTTCCCATGATGTCAAGCAAAGAGGCACTGAGTTTGAAGGTAGGCCTTGAAATACATCCACAGGTACACCTCCAATTGACTCAAATGATGTCAATTAGCCTATCAGAAGCTTCTAAAGCCATGACATCATTTTCTGGAATTTTCCAAGCTGTTTAAAGGCACAGTCAACTTAGTGTATGTAAACTTCTGACCCACTGGAATTGTGATACAGTGAATTATAAGTGAAATAATCTGTCTGTAAACAATTGTTGGAAAAATTACTTGTGTCATACACAAAGTAGATGTCCTGACCGACTTGCCAAAACTATAGTTTGTTAAGAAGAAAATTGTGGAGTGGTTGAAAACAAGTTTTAATGACTCCAATCTAAGTGTATGTAAGCTTCCGACTTCAACTGTATGTATAGTATGTGCACAGACTTTTCAGAAATGGCGCATACAGAAATTGAGTGTGAAATTTATGCAACGGTTTTAAATGAGGCCCCTGAAGACTTGTGTTGGCTTCCAGAGCTAATGCCTTGGCTTTAGCTCAATAGGCTAACGCAGTCCTGTTACACAAAGGTAACCCAGGATTCGCACCCAGTTTGTTACACTTACAGTTACTGTATTTTCCAGGTGAGCTCCTGGGTGACGTGGATGATTATGACAGCCGGTTCTATGGAGGAGAAGAGAGAGGTGTTCTCATGTCTGGTCCATGTGGCCAGGTGCTGTTGGAACATGGGAAACTATAACACCGTCATGGAGTTCCTGGCTGGACTCAGGTAGAAACAAAGATAGAACCAATTATTCAAGGGAACACTCAGCATCTCTCTATTCACACTCATCATCTCTCTATTCACACTCAGCATCTCCCCATCCTACCCTTCAGGTCTCGCAAGGTGCTTAAGATGTGGCAGTTCATGGACCAGTCAAACATCGAGACCATGCGTGCCCTGAAGGATGCCATGGCGCACCACGAGACGTCTGCAGAGTACAGGAAGGTGGTCTCGCGTGCCCTCCACATCCCGGGCTGCAGGGTAGTGCCCTTCTGTGGGGTCTTTCTGAGAGAGCTAGGGGAGGCCCTGGATGGAGCAGCTAGCCTGATCAGCCTCAGACCACGCCTCAGCTCACAGGACTCTGTGGAGGTGAGGAATGATACCTTTTTTGCCTGGTCTCAGATCTGTTTGGGGGGTGTGACAATGGCCATAGGAGTTGTCAAGACAGTAAAAACATATCTAGGATCAAGTTAGAGCATTGACATCACTGCACCTGTTTCCACCTGTTGTTTCCCATACTTCCTTCTGTGATATTCCTTACAAGACATTTAAATAACAAGTTTAACGTTTCAAATTGTATTGTCACATGCCCAAGTATAGTGAAATGCCTTTCTTGCAAACTCTTCCCCAACAATGCAGTAATCAATATTTTTAGTTCTATTAAAAAAAGTAAAGTAGAACAAAAACACAAGAAATAGTAATAAGAAGAGCATGAGAAAGTAAGAAGCTACATACAGGGTCAGTGCCAATACCATATTTACAATGTGCAGGGATACTGGAGTGGTATAGGGTAGATATGTGTAGCGCTAAGGTGACTAGGCATCAGGATATATTATAGACAGAGTAGCAGCAGCGTGTGTGATGGTTGTATGTGAGTGTGTGCGCTTGTCTGTGGAGTCAGTATGAACGTGTGTGCGTGTTTTGTGTGTGTGAGCAAATGAAATGTGTGTGTGGTGTATGTGTGTTGGAGTGTCAGTATGTGTATGTGTGAGTGAGTGTGTGTGTAGAGGGTGGATAGAGTGAGTGTGCGAGTGTGCATAGTCAGTGGGAAAATAAAAACAAAATGGGAGGCTCAATGCAGCTAGTCTGTATAGCCATTTTGTTAGCTATTTAGCAGTGTTATGGCTTGGGAATAGAAGCTGTTCAGGAGACTGTTGGTGTCAGACTTGTTGCTCCGCTACCGCTTGCCGTGCAGAAGCAGAGAGAACAATCTATGGCTTTGGTGGCTGGAGTCTAACAATTTCCTTTCAAACCGCCTGATATAGAGGTCCAGGGAGCTGGGCCCCAGAGATGTACTGGGCTGTCCACACCACTCGCTGTAGCGCCATGTAATCAAGGGCTGGTCAGTTTCCATACCAAGCGGTGATGCAGCCAGTCAAGATACTCTCGATGGTGCAGCTGTAGAACATTTTGAGCATTTGAGGGCCCATGCCAAATCTTTTCAACCTCCTGAGGGGGAAGAGGCGCTGTCATGCCTTCTTCACAACTGTTTGCGTGTGTGTGGACCAATTAAGTCCTTAGTTAGTTCCATCCAAATATCAAGTGCATTAGACCTTTTTCTTATCAAAGTCCATCCCTTTAGGCCAAAAGTGAATCTCCACGCAACCCGACTCATCATGAATATACTTTAGTAACTGTTCCCATCTTAAACACCACCATGTCTTCTTTCCATAGTTTCTCTCTGACTACAACGGACAGGACAACTTCCTGCAACGGGCGGGGCCAGATGGGCTCAACCAACCAGAGAAGGAAGGAACCGTCAATAACATCCTACAGACCATCCGTAGCTGCAACCGCAGTATGGAGTCTGAGGATGGGGAGGAGTCCGGAGGGGCTGGTGATGGGAGCATCCCTGGTTCACGTAAAAACTCCTTCATGGACGGCTACCGCAACCAGTAAGTGTTCACAATGGAAGCACCTAACTTTTTAGTGGATTGTGCTGGATTTTGTCTGTGATTGTGCTAGAGAGTGTCAATAAAATTTGGAAACACTGGTACCACAACACCATACGATATGTTGATCTGCTATCTGATACAAGCTAGGTGAAGTTGGCTCCTCATTTCAATATTTAATTGTGTTAAATATAATTGTCAATGCATTATCATTTGTTTTGCATTTTGCTTCTTTAGAAATATTTGTGTTGGTGTCTAATTGTATATAATCTGCATTAATTTGAATGTTTTTGGGGGTAATTTTCCTCTCCTGAAAACCCTCTTCTCCGCAATTGGTCAGGTTCACCGTGGGCGATCTCTCCGACTCTGTGGGTGACCCATCTGACCTATCACAGGGCAAAGACCCAGACCTCCAGGGTAGTGGTGAGAGGACTCAGAAGGCCTTTGCCCATGGTACGGAGCTCATCCCCTGGTACATCCTTACCCTCCACCCCCACGTGCAGCACTTCCTCCAGCAGGGCGCTACTGTGATCCATTACGATCAGGACTCCCACCTCACCGCCCACTGCCTGCTCAGACTCCAACCTGACAATTGTGTCCTCACCTGGGCCAAGCTCCATAGTGGTGGTGGGGGCCTCCCTGGTTCTAGCCTTGTCCCTGACTCATCCAAGCTTCGGAGCCCCACCGGGTCAGGGGCTGGTGGTCAGACACTCCCCCACTGCAGGCCTCAGTACTGCGGGCAGTCCATACTGAAAGGCCTGGCGGATGGATTCCTGGATCTCTCCGTGGCTAAAGCTGTCTTCATGGGCCATCCAGGGGCTGACATTCAGGCGGTATGCCTGCAGAACAAGCTCTCATGTGGGTTGAGCCTGGAGGAGTGTGGGGTGACTCTGCTCTATGGGCTCCATACAACAGACAACAGGTTATTACACTTTGTGGCCCCCAGAAACACAGCTAGGATGGTGTATTCTGGGCTGCAGGCCCTGTTAGCTGCTCACAGGAGGATGAGGAGGTTCCCTGATCAAAGGCTGCAGTGGCTCCGTAGGAAGTACATCAACCTCTATCAGGTGAGGGACTGTGATGTAGTGATGGAGTCAAGTTACTAAACCTCAGGTCAGAGTTAAGTCCCAATTCCATAGTGTTCCAGTCTGAGTCAGAGTCACTACAGGTGACACTAATGGTGTCACCAGTCATGAAAATCGTGACACGAGTGAGTCCTGGACTCGGGCACTTCAACAGTGTTCCTCTGTCTTCTAGGAGGATGGCAGGTACGAGGGTCCGACACTAGCCCAGGCCATCGAGCTGTTTGGAGGCAGGAGATGGAGTGTGGGTGCTGGTAGCATGGAGAAGTTTGGATCTCAGAAGAGCAGCCATCTCACTGTGACCTCCAATCAGAAGACTGGTAGCTCTAATAAAAAGAAAAAGAAGGCTGTGACTAGAGTGAGAAAACGTATTTTCCGTAGAGATTAGAGAACTCCTGCACAAATTCCTGGTGCTGGGTTGAAAGAGCATGTTGAGTCAGTTTCAATAAAATAACTAAATTGTTTGTGTGTGTTGTGTGTTTGTGCGTGTGGTGATAGGGGGACAGTGGGGATGCCACAGATGATGAGATGGTGTCACATAAGGTGAAGAGTGGTTGGGATATCTTAGTGCGGAGTGCACCGGACCCAACAGACAACATGGACCAAGACCAAGACCACGACCAAGATGACAACAGCTCCTATGGTTTTCCAGGGCCTCTCTCCCCCTCCAGCAGTAGATCCATGGTCATTAGCACATCTTCCTCCTCCATCTCCTCCTCATCCTCAGCCTCCAATCAGAAGGCTCAACCGGGGTAATATGCTACAAAGTGGGGTATATTCATTATAAACTGGGTGGTTCGAGCCCTGAATGCTGATTGGCTGACAGCCGTGGTATATACCACGGGTATGACAAAGCATTTATTTTTACTGCTCTAATTATGTTTGTAACCAGTTTATAATAGCAATAAGGCACCTCTGGGGTTTGTGGTATATGGCCAATATACCACGGCTAAGGGCTGTATCCAGGCACTCCACGTTGCGCCGTGGATAAGAACAGCCCTTAGGCGTGATATATTGGCCATATATCACACCCCCTCATGCCTTATTGCTTAAGTGTGTGAGTGTGTATATGCTTAATGTTTCAGTCATTTGTGTGTGATGATGTTTGTGCTGGAATTCGGTACACATAACATCTCTTTTAATGTGTATTTTTATTGGCTTCTCGCTTCAGTAATAGGTCTAATCAGACACTACCTAGCCGGGGTAAGAGCCAATCAAAGAGCTTCCAGAACCTCATGGTATCAGATGGCACCATGAGCTTTACTGAGTTTATTGAGCTCTTTAAGTCCTTCAGGTAATCTGCTCTAAATCAACATGTATCTATCTATGCTGTAAATTGTGTAATAAATTAACTGTTGATAAAAGGTACATTCCTTGTGATTTTCCCAGTGTATTTGCCAGTGTAAAATATAGCCAGTATTTAATCAATGGCAGATTGTGGCTTTCCAGATAGGGCTTTCAGTAGTGTGTTTGATTTGCTCACTAGCATGACCTACAATTGAGTGAATTGGGGCCTACATGTTTTGTTCCCATGTTGGTGTGTAGTATCCGGAGTCGTAAGGACCTGAAAGATGTGTTTGATGCCCATGCTGTGCCCTGTGGTCAGTCTGCCTCTGAGCCTGCTCCTCTCTACACTCACCTCAGCATCGACGACACAGTCACAGAACTGCAGCCAGACCTGGGTGAGTTACCTGCCCAGTTGGGGTCAATTCCATTTAGATTCTATAGGAGTAATGTAGCCTGGTCCCAGATCTGTATGTGTTGTATAGTAATGCTTGGCTTGCTACGGACCACTGGCGTTGGTGAGAAAAGCAACAACAGATCTGGAATCGGGCTAGAAATAACAGCAGGCTAGAAATAAGTCTTCAAACTACAAACTCACAGGAAGCTCAGAAAATGTGCAGTGTGAAAAGCCCTTAAGTGCCCTAACATATACTCAGCTACTCATATTTGCTTTGAAGTCAAGTCTGTAAATATTTATTTGTATTTTCCCCCATGCTAGACCTTCTGACACGTAACAGCCTGGATCTTGGCCTTTCCATCCGGATCAAGCGACACATGTCAGACAATCAGAAGCATATTTCAGACGCCATAGCTGCAGCCAGCATCGTGACCAACAGTACTGGCGTGGAGAGTGTCTCGCTGGGAGCTCTGGGCATGACCATCATGCACCTCAATGACTTCCTGGTCAACTGTCAGGGAGAGAACCACTCGCATGATGAAGTCCTAAGAATCATCCAGGTGTGTGTGTGTGTGTGTCATTGTCGGTGTCTGTGCATGTGTGTGTGTGCGTGTGTGTGTGTGTGTGTGTGTGTGTGTGTGTGTGTGTGTGTGTGTGTGTGTGTGTGTGTGTGTGTGTGTGTGTGTGTGTGTGTGTGTGTGTGTGTGTGTGTGTGTGTATACTTTCTACTTTGTCTTTTGTCAGACAATCTTCCACTGAATTAGTGTAAGAGACATGTGTTGTGTATTTCAGAAATTTGAACCGTCTGCCAGTTTGCGTCAGATTGGTTGGATGTCCTTTGAGGGATTTGCACGGTCAGTATTTTTAGTATGCGTTTGTGATCCCTGCGGGAATTGAACCCATGACCCTGACATTACTAGCACCATGCTCTTACAAACTGAGCCAAAAAGAACCACAATTCAGAAATAAACTTTGCTTTCCCCTGCTATAAGGTATCTGATGGACAAGGACAACTCTGCTTCCAAACTGGAGGAGTCTCAGCTGAATGTGTTAGAGCTCCAGTACCCTCTGTCTTACTACTACATCGCTACATCACACAACACCTACCTGACTGCCCACCAACTCAAGGGAGAGTCATCTGTGGAGCTGTACAGCCAGGTGAGAATCAGAACACTCGGTGTTACCATGATGGGGATAATACTCCATGTAATGTTATTTACTCAAACCGATTGAGTTTACAGCAATACAGCTGTTGTGCTAATAAACTGTCAGTGAAAAGCCTTTCCTGTAGCAGATTTGGAGGGAAGCCCTATCAGGGCTTGAACCTGAGTCCTTGTGTCTAATCCAATTACATCAAGAGATCCAAACCTTCTTGATCCAAGCCATAGAGGTCTCTAGGTGTGGTGCTAAGGTCGCTACATTATTGTTTGTTTGGTTTCTTGTTGTCTCAGGTGCTCCTGCAGGGATGCAGGAGTGTTGAACTGGACTGTTGGGATGGAGACGATGGCATGCCAATCATCTACCATGGACACACCCTCACTACCCGCATACCCTTCAAGGTGTGTTGAGTTGAATTGAGCTGAGTTGAATTGGGTTGGGTAAGTTGAGTTGATCTGGGTTGAATTCAGTTGGGTTGAATTAAACAGAGTTGAGTTGGTTTGAGCAGGTTTGAGCTGAGTTGAACTCAAAAAGATAAGATCACTTTATTGGTCAATTGCACACAAGGTCCAACCGAAATGTGACTTTCGCTTATAACCCAACCCCTCCGAAAGACACACACATACATAGACCAGTTTTGGAGAGGTGCAGCGTGCCACACTGGGCACCTGGGAGGCTGTTGTTGTGGGGGGGTTAAGTGCCTTGCTCAAGGGCACAACAGCATCTAGGATTTGATAGCAGCAACATTTCGGGTTGCCAGCTCACTTCCCGACAGATTTTTCCTGTCAAACCGGGATTCAAACTGGCAACCCACCAGTTGTTGGCTCGCCTCTCTAACCGCTAGGCTATCTGCCGCACATGTAATCCAGTTCCTCCTCCCATTCCTGCAGGATGTGGTGGAAGCAGTGAACCGATCAGCCTTCGTGACCTCTGACCTGCCTGTGATGCTGTCCATAGAGAATCACTGCTCCCTGCCGCAGCAACGAAAGATGGCCAACATCTTCAAGGTGAGTAGGCCTACTTACTATCCTGTCCAGTTCATTGTTGAAATGTTGAGATGTTAAATGGGAACTCATGCTTGTTGGTGTTTTACTCAAGAAAGTGGATATTCAGGCGGCAGATCAACAAAACAAATGAAGGTTAGGGTTAGAGGGGGTGAGATTAGGGTTAAAGGGGGTGGGGTTAGGGTTAGGGTTAGAGGGGGTGAGGTTAGGGTTAGAGGGGGTGAGGGTTAGGGTTAGAAGGGGTGGGTTAGGGTTAGAGGGGGTGAGGTTAGGGTTAGAGGGGGTGGGGTTAGGGTTAGAGGGGGTGGGGTTGGGGTTAGAGGGGGTGGGGTTAGGGTTAGAGGGGGTGGAGCTGGGGTTAGAGGGGGTGGGGTTAGGGTTAGAGGGGGTGAGTTAGGGTTAGAGGGGGTGGGGTTAGGGTTGGGGTTAGAGGGGGTGAGGTTAGGGTTAGAGGGGGTGGGGTTAGGGTTAGAGGGGGTGAGGTTAGGGTTAGAGGGGATGAGGTTATGGTTAGAGGGGGTGGGGTTAGGGTTAGAGGGGGTGGATTAGAGTTAGAGGGGGTGAGGTTATGGTTAGAGGGGGTGGGGTTAGGGTTAGAGGGGGTGAGGTTATGGTTAGAGGGGGTGAGGTTAGGGTTAGAGGGGGTGGGGTTAGAGTTAGAGGGGGTGAGGTTATGGTTAGAGGGGGTGGGGTTAGGGTAAGAGTTTAGATTAGGTATAGAGTTAGTGAACCGGAACATATACATTGCCTTTAATAAGTCAATCATAATTGATCCGTCTCCCTTAGAAAAACAGATTAGAACTCTGATGGTGTGTTTGTGTGTTGTCCTTCAACAGACTGTGTTTGGGGATAAACTGGTGACAAAGTTCCTGTTTGGGAGTGATTTCTCGGACGACCCGCTGTTGCCATCACCATGGCAACTGAGGGGGAAAATCCTCCTCAAGAACAAGAAGCTGAAAGCTCACCAGACGCCGGTGGACATCCTCAAACAGAAAGCAAGGCCACTGATAATGAACACACTAAACAAAAGTTGTCTTAACAGTTACTGATCCAATTCCTTTATCTATATCATGTGCTGTACTGTATGTACCTAAAATGATGGTACACTGATACGTAATTAGAATGAACTAAGATTGTCCTAAATAACTCTTCCTGATACAGGCTCACCAGTTGGCACAGATGCATGCTCAGGCCAGTAGTGTGATGCCTCCTCCCTTCCCAACCATCAACAATGAGGAAGAAGAGGAAGAAGAGTATGAGGATGAATACGACTATGAGTACGAATCACTATCTGATGGTATGATCACACCATCAATAGCATCCCAGTGTCTGCCAGTTTATAGTCAAGCCATTTGGGTCGTAACACCCTCATAATACCCTCAGACAGCATACTTTTAATTATCCCAATTCTTCTACTCATCCTGTGACCCCCTACTCACTCTTCCTCTGCAGCTGACGTCCCCACTTTATCTCCTGCTTCTTATGTCCCAGAAGGTAATACAAGTAATCAAATGAATCACTTAAGATTAGCTAAACCCACCGCATGCTTGTTGTCCTGTTGTTGAATAGATTTGTGCAGTGCTCTAGTCCACTGGCTGTGACTGTGTCTGTTGCACAAGGGGGTTGTGATATTCAAAAGATTCTTATCTACTGAATGAGTATCCACTGACAGTCAATCTGATTACCAAGTGGGTCAAAGACAAGAGATGGCTTGAAAGCCAATAGTTTTTGGCCAAATGTTTGAATGTTACATAGTTCTTTGTCACCGAAAACATCAAATTAGATTATACTGAATGAGTGCGTGTTTTTGTTTAGACTGCAATAATAATGTATTTGGCTGGAAATGTCTACACTGATACAGATAATATCTTGGAGGATAGACCGGAGGGAAAGTCTTCATCAGGGGAGAAGTTACAGACTGAACACAGTGACGAAGTCCCCAAGAAGATGAAGAAATGTGAGAGTGCTACTCACAACAAAGGAAAGGTGAGTTTGTCCTCCATCTCCATTCGTCACATTTGGTTGGATCCAGTAAATACAGAAACAAAAAAGCTAATTAACCAGTTTGTACCTTAATGTTTGATTAATCACAGCATGAGACATGGGGTTAAACATTTAAAAATACATATTTGACATGGATGGATATTAGTATTTTTCTGAAATAGTTCTGTCTCTTTTGTATTTTTATACACACACAACACACACATACACACACAGGTATTTGGCAAGGAGTTGGAGGAAGAATTCAAGCTGCCTCGAAGCAAGAAGGAAGGACGTCAGATAGCCCAGGAGCTCTCAGATCTGGTGATCTACTGTCAAGCTGTCAAATTCCCAGGTACTTCCTTACATTACATCCTCTTCTGTAAACAAACTATACAATTCTTTGTAAATAGGTTTGTTTCCAGTCTTTTGATATAATTGTAGGTATAGGCCTATATAATATCTCTGAAGCATTTGTCTCACTTGTGAGACCCCTTTGCAAAGGTATTCACTATTTTCACATTTGGATGACTTGTGTGTGTGTCCCAGGTCTATCCACTCCTACTCCATCTGAGACTCCCAGGGAGAGAAAAGAGAGAAAAGAAGTTCTTTCTTCTAGAGGAAAGGGCAGGAGGTCCATCTTTGGGAATCCCCCAGGGAAAGGTTTTCCAGGGGACCCATCGACAGTGATGCGCACCCCAGGGCGAGGTAGGCTACTCTTCTCTGCCCCGTGACTATCTATCTGTGACCCAGATGGGCCCAATACTCACAGAGTTCTAACTCAATGCTAAGGGTCTGCTACTACTTCCTAGACATCTTTTGGATATACTTGAAAGTTAAACCCTTTGCGGTCAGTGTGTCTCACACACACACACAAACACATATCTCTAACACACATCTCTCATAACCCTTTCCCCTTAATCTGAAGGAGCAGCATCAGAGGGCCCCCGTCCCAACTGGGAAGAATCACCCACCTCCCCTCCGTACACCTGTAATGCCTTCCTCAGCTCCCTCATCCGCACCCCAAAATGCTACCACGTCTCCTCAGTCAATGAGAACGCCGCCAAACGCCTGTGTCGCCGCTACTCCCGGAAGCTGATCCAACACACCAGCGCCCAGCTCCTGCGGACCTACCCGGCAGCCACACGTATCGACTCCACCAACCCCAGTCCCCTACTCTTCTGGCTGCATGGAATACAGCTGGTCGCTCTCAACTACCAGACCGATGGTGAGCTAGACGCTAGGAGTCGTCAACTAAGTCATGTTTGCTTTATTATGCCTAAAGTGGGAAATTCATTTGGCTAGCTTCATTCAAGCAAACCATGTTAGACCTACTGGCAGAATGAGTTGGCGCTGTCTGCATTCAGTTGAAAGTACAAAGGGACAAGGGGTTTGGCAAATTCACTATTTCAGAAGTTGAATGAGGGAAGTCAATTGAATGGAGCACAAGTCGACAACATCCTTCTTGAAAATGGCATTGGCTGTCTGAAATTCTAGTTGTTGGAGCACAAACCTCTTTTTGAGTCTTTCTGAAAGTGACCATATTTCTCTCTCTCTCCTTCTCTGACAGACCTGCCCCTGCAGCTGAACGCGGCCATGTTTGAGCCTAACGGGGGTTGTGGGTATGTACTGAAGCCCCCGGTCCTGTGGGACGCCAGCTGCCCACTCTACAGAAACTTCTGCCCCCTGGACAGAGACCCAGAGGGAATGAGCCCCGCCTTGTTCTCTCTCACTGTGAGTATATAGCAGTAATAGTTGGATGTATAAAGTGCATTCAGAAAGTGTTCAGACCCCTTGACTTTTTCACATTTTGTTTACGTTACAGCCTTATTCTAAAATTGACTGAATAGTTTTTTCCCCCTCTTATCAATCTACACACAATACCCCATAATAAAAAAAGCGAAAACAGGTTTTTAGACATTTTTGCAAATGTATTAAAAATAAAAAACAGAAATACCTTATTTACATAAGTATTCAGACCCTTTGCGATGAGACTCGAATTGAGCTCGGGAGCATCCTGTTTCCATTGATCATCCGTGAGATGTTTCTACAACTTGATTGGACATGATTTGGAAAGGCACACACCTGTCTACACAAGGTCCCACAGTTGACAATGCATGTCAGAGCAAAAACCAAGCCATGAGGTCAAAGGAATTGTCCGTAGAGCTCCGAGACAGGATTGTGTCGAGACACAGATCTTGGGAAGGTTACAAAAACATTTCTGCAGCATTGAAGGTTCCCAAGAAGACAGTGGCCTCCATCATTCTTAAATGGAAGAAGTTTGGAAGCACCAAAACTATTCCTAGAGCTGGCTGCCCGGCCAAACTGAGCAATCGGGGGAGAAGAGCCTTGGTCAGGGAGGTGACCAAGTGTCACGGATGTCAAAAGGAGAGGAGCAAGGTGCAGCGTGTGTGTAGTTCCACATTTGATTTACTCTGTGAACTATGCAATACATCAAATAACTGAATAGACAAAACAACAAACCGTGACGCAGAGGACAAACACTACTCAAAAATAATCACCCACAAAACCCAGGAAGAAAAACCCCTACTTAAGTATGATCTCCAATTAGAGACAACGAGGACCAGCTGCCTCTAATTGGAGATCATCCCAAACAAACCAACATAGAAATACAAAAACTAGAACCTAAGAAAATAGAAATAGAACACATAGAATAAACCCCCCTGTCACGCCCTGACCTACTCTACCATAGAAAATGACAGCTTACCATGGTCAGGACGTGACACCAAGAACCTGATGGTCACTCTGACAGAGCTCCAGAGTTCCTCTGTGGAGATGGGAGAACCATCCAGAAGGACAACCATCTCTGCAGCACTCCACCAATCAGGCCTTTAAGGTAGAGTGGCCAGATGGAAGCCACTCCTCAGTAAAAGGCACATGACAACTTGGAGTTTGCCAAAAGGCACCTTAAGACTCTCAGATCATGAGAAACAAGATTCTCTGGTCTGATGAAACCAAGATGGAATTCTTTGGCCTGAATTCCAAGCGTCACGTCTGGAGGAAACCTGGCACCATCCTTACGTTGAAGCATGGTGGTGGCAGCATCAGGCTGTGGGGATGTTTTTCAGCAGCAGGGACTGGGAGACTAGTCAGGATTGAGGGAAAGATGAACAGAGAAAAGTACAGAGAGAGTACAGCTCCAGAGCATTCAGGGCCTCAGACTGGGGTGAAGGTTCACCTTCCAACAGGACAACGACCCTAAGCACACAGCCAACACAACGCAGGAGTGGCTTCAGGATAAGTCTCTGAATGTCCTTGAGTTGCCCAGACAGAGCCCGGACTTGAAACCTTAAAATAGCTGTGCAGCAACGCTCCCCATCCAACCTGACAGAGCTTGAGAGGATCTGCAGAGAAGAATAGGAGAAACTCCCCAAATACAGGTGTGCCAAGCTTGTAGTGTCATACCCAAGAAGACTCGAGGCTGTAAAAGGTGCTTCAACAAAGTACTGAGTAAAGGGTCTGAATACTTATGTAAATGTGATATTTCAGTTATTCCTTAGTCGTTATGGGTTATTGTGTGTAGATTGAAGAGGGGGAAAAATACGATTTAATACATTTTAGAAGAAGGCTGTAATGCAACAAAATGTGGAAAAAGTCAAGGGGTCTGAATACTTTCTGAATGCACTGTACATATACTGAGCGTACAAAACATTAGGAACACCTTCCTAATATTAAGTTGCAAGCCCTTTGCCGTCAAAACCGCCACAATTTTTCGGGGCATGCACTCTACAAGGTGTCGGAAACTTTTCACAGGAATGCTGGCCCATGTTGACTCCAGTGCTTCCCACAGTTGTGTCAAGTTGGCTGGATGTCCTTTGGGTGGTGGACCATTCTTGATACACATGGGAAACTGTTGAGTGTGAAAAACCCAGCAGCTTTGCAGTTCTTGACACACTCAAACCACTGCGTCTGGCATCTACTACCATAAGCCGTTCTAAAGCACTTCAATCATTTTTTTTACCCATTCACGCTCTTAAATGGCACATACACATACACAATCCATGTCTCAATTGTCTCAAGGCTTAAAAATCATTCTTTAACCTATCGCCACCCCTTCATCTACACTGAATGACGTGGATTTAACAGGTGACTTCAATAAGGGATCATAGCTTTCACCTGGTCCATGTCATGGAAAGAGCAGGTGTTTATAATGTTTTGTCCACTCAGTGTACAATCACATGATAACAGTAGTATACAAGTAGCTAGTGATCCGCAAAAGTAGCAGTGTCAACTGGTTTCCTTTTTTGTTCAGTTAATCTAATGCAACGTTTTTTTATTGACGTCTTTCTCTCGGTCTCCATCTCTCTCTCCTCTCGCCCTCCCTCCTTCCTTCTCTCTCCTCTCGCCCTCCCTCCTCCTCTCTCTCTCCTCTCGCCCTCCCTCCTCCTCTCTCTCTCTATCTCTTTCCATTCCTTCCAGGTCATCTCTGGTCAGAATGTATGCCCAGGGACCACAGCAGGCAATCCCTACATCGAGGTAGACATCATGGGCATGCAGGCAGACGGGTGCCACTTCCGCACCAAACCCATCCACCGTAACCCCCTGAACCCCATATGGAACCAGAGCTTCCACTTCCCCATACTCATGGCTGACCTGGCCTTCCTACGGTTTACTGTGGTGGAACATAACAGCTCCCAGACCACGGCTCATAGGATCATACCACTCAGAGCACTCAGGACAGGTACAGTAGGCACACACACAGACACTCTGAAAAAACACACACAGAGACACACACATGCTACAGAATGTTATCTCTGACTTATCTTCCATGGACTAACCTCATTTTAAGCACAGGCACACACACAAAGATTGTGTTTTTTATTAAAAGACTAGAAGACCCAAACCTGGTACAGCTACAGTCCTTTCAGATGAAAACAAGACGAATTACCAAATTAGCGTAGAAAAATGCAGTCATGATTAAAACTCCAGACATTCCAAACTTTAGGCTTATGGCCTTACTGTTGAATGCAAATGTCGGCCTATATGCTGCTATAATGAGCCTAATTCATGCACAAACTATTCTGTTTGAAATGACCCTTTTTGTTTGTGCAAGGACACAGAAACTGCAAGAGCTGTCAGAGCTATTAACACATCGTTTTGGAGGGACCTTGATAGTCCAACAATAGACTTGCAAATAACCTAGTTGGTAAAAAAAAATATATATATAAACGTAATATTTTTTTTGTACAAATAGGCCACTCCTTTCCTCAACAGCTACCCTTCCAAGCTACTACTCCTCAACTGTCATTCAAACAATCGATAGAAAAAGAGCAGACTCTCTGAGCTATCCATCCGTACCGGCAACCAAAACAAGTAGAGCTTTCAATTTCAATTCACTTGAAGCAGTGACCCTCTCAATACCGGGAAGCAGGATCGAACATGATGCCTACATCTACAAAATGGAACAAAAGCCTGCAAAAAACAATTCATACTGCATGTGCATCAAATAATTCTCACAAGTTCCAAGGTCCCATGGTCTTCACTGACTGGGGGACCACCCATGGTCTTCACTGACTGCGGGACCACCCATGGTCTTCACTGACTGGGGGACCACCCATGGTGTTCACTGACTGGGGGACCACCCATGGTCTTCACTGACTGGGGGACCAATATATCCAACGTGTCAGGAGAACACAACTACGACCCGGATGGAATGGTGACAGGTCAACAGGTATGGAACATGACAGTAAATAGGAGTTGAATAATCTGAAGAAGAGGAATCTGGAGACCGAGGAAAGCAGACACCGCCGCGTTTTGGAGTCATCAGTTGTCCGAGACTGTCAGAAACAACCCTGTACACAACGTAAAAAAGTGTGTAGACCTACAGAATCACCGGCAAAAGAAGAAGCAGGCGCCGCCGGTACTGGCTGAAACCATCCCTGAGAGCCATGGCATGGCAGCAGGTAAAGACGTGGCTGAACCTAGAACTCTTCCCGACCCCGTCATCCTTGAGGCGGGAGTCACAGATGGGGGAGACCCGACGCCGTCTGAACTGGCAACCCTCTCCGATTCCGACCTACCTGCAACCCTCTCCAACCTGGTCAATCCTACCTGAGATCTATCATAGCACCACGCGTGAACAAGGCCATGAACACCATTTCTTCCAGCACGACAGTGGACCAGGACAGATTTCTTATCTTCACAACAAACCCAACTTAGAATTCGGTCGGGCATGCAAGCATTTGTTTGCAGATGGATCATTCAAGAAGATCCCATCTTTGTGCCAGGAGGTACACACCATTCACAGGATGCACAGAAAGGAGGCACCCCACCTGCATGATGGAGTCAGTGGTTTATGCAGCAGCCTATATTGTTATGACGGATAAGTCTGAGGTATGTACCAACAATTTATATAGCCTAATTACAAATGGTTTTTTATATTATATTGTAGGCCTGTTTAAATGTGTTTTATTATTGTTGTAGGTCTATATTCAGATTTGTGCTGCCATAGGCCTACACATGAAATAAAACTAGGACTAAATTTAAATTATTGCTTTAGTCTAATAAAGTGTCCTATTACAAAATAGGGCAAAACACCTTGAATTGAACATGCCATCTAATATTATATTTATATTTTTTAGCAAACACGTTGTTGCAACACATACTTGTGCGTTCCAAGTGCTGAAGAGCCTGCGACCCACCACATCAAGATGTTCTACACACTCGCATTTGTTCTGCCGGCTGACGTGGTGAAGTGTTTCAAGGAGCTGAAGGAAACTGGTACCGGAGCTGTCCACCTTTCTGGAGAACTTTGAGAAGACGTGGATTGGCACTGGAGAGAAAGCCCCGGAATATAACACGGGTATGACGTTACAAACAGTAGCCTAGGTATATTAGGCCAAGATGATATTTGTTGTGTTATTAATTATTAGGCCATAGCATTGATGACAATGGGACAAATAATAAAATGTCTAACAAGTTGATATATTTTTATTCTAGAAATGTGTAACTACCACGATGTTGTCCTACAAGACATCTGGAAGACCAACAGCGTAGTGAAGGCCTGGTATCGGTCACTTGGGTTCTTTTTTGAGAAGACCAGACAACCCACGATCTGGAACTTCATTGACACCTTGCGACTCCTTGGGACTACTACTCATTACCAAATTGTGGCCTAAATGTTCTTGCCCCTTCGTCTAATTGTGTTTTTAATGCAGGCCCTTCTTTTTTTGTTATTTACTATTTTCGATGCATTACTTTTTTGTTAAACCAGGCTTTTTGTAAATAAACATTTCATTGTAAATCATCGGCTTGCTTCATTCATTCTTGAGGGATGCACAAAACGCATTTGGAGACTGTTGTGCTTTCCCATTCAGGAACATTTGGTACTCCAGTCCTGTCCCATTGGTTCCCACATTACTCTGAGACCAGACATGAAGTCTCTCTGTCACATCAAGCCTATGCTTGGCAGCTTTGGCTCAGCTAACGGATTCTCTAAATATTTTTCCCGCTATCCAATAAAACGGTCTGTGTTGAAATAATTCCTATACTTTACAGAAAAAAATAAAATAAAACTTTAAAAATTTGATTAGCTAATTGAATTCACACAGAACTGTAGAAATGCTATGCCCATATAAAGTTTGTTTTAAAAGAGAGAGCAGGGTAAAAGAAACTTGAAGGGAGAAAAAGCTACAATGCTGTCAAATGAGAGCATTATATTCCCAATACTAACAGTGGCAATTATTTCCAAAACGTGTGTGTGTGTGGCAGGATACAGACATGTGCAGCTGAGGAATCAGCACAACGAGGCCCTGCCAGTCTCTAGTCTGTTCATCTACAGCCATAGAACTGAAGACAGTGGAGCAGCAGGTTCACAGCCTGCATCACGGGTGAGTGTATAGTGTGTAGTGTACAGTAATATTGAGTGAAGTGTGTAGGGACTGTGTCTAGTGAGTGAATGTGTAGTGCAGATTCTTTCCTACTAATGTCCTGGACAGCAACTCGGTCAGTCTGCAGGATTTTGATTCGGCCCTGCATTACCCCTAAACTCATGCTGTGTGTGTGTGTGTGTGTCCCAGCTCTTCAGTACAGAGGAGCGAAGGGCTTCTGTGCAGTACAGGGTCACCGTACATGGAGTCCCTGGGCCTGAGCCTTTCATAGTGGTGGGTGTGAGTGAGAGGACCACTGCCAGACAGCTCCTACACAATGTGAGTGAGCATTACATCTTCTCACTTCACCATATACTGTACCTGCTCTACCTCCACATTCTACACATTTGGGCAACTCCATTGTATCTGAAACTCTTATGGGAATGTATTTTTGAGGGGGGAGAGGTAAAGATGATCTGGATCTTTGAGATTCATTTCAGCAAAGTGACTGAAACAATATAATGCTTAATCTCTCTCCCACCTAGATCCATCCATCCCTCTCCTCCTCCACTCGCTTCTCCCTCTCTTCTTGCTTCCTGATGGAAGAGAGGGTGACATTACCCCGGGAGAGGGGGGAGAGTAGGGGTGAGAGGGGGGAGGCTCGAAAGCCTCTCCTGCAGAGGACCATCAGGCCTGAGGAGGAGATACTCAGGGTCATTCAGAGCTGGAACCCTGATGAAGGCTACCTGGGCAGAGTGTGCCTCAAAACGAGAGAAAAGGTCTGGGTGCATTCCAACTTACTCAAAATCACTGTTCCGTTCTCTTATGATCAAATGTATTTTTATTTTACCTTTATTTAACTAGGCAAGTCAGTTAAGAACAAATTCTTATTTTCAATGACGGCCTAGGAACAGTGGGTTAACTGCCTTGTTCAGGGGCAGAACGACAGATTTTGTACCTCGTCAGCTCGGGGATTCAATCTTGCAACCTTTCGGTTACTAGTCCAACGCTCTAACCACTAGGCTACCTGCCGCCCCATGTATGACTTTCAGTAGGTAAGAAAGTCGTTGCACAGTTTTCCCATTTTGTTGCTTCAGAGTCTGGAATTCTAATAATTTTGGTATTTTCTCTACTCAACCTGTTCAACCCCCAAAACTGCTCTGGGGCTGCTGAACTGCAGCTGACCCTGTTCCTTTCGATGTCTGTGTGGAATTCACCAGTTATGCCATTCTTTGCCATTATTAATTATACTATTATTGATGTCTGTAAAAAAAACACTACCTTTAACCATAAGTTTACTATTCACCTTTGTTTCAGCCTCTGAATGAAGGGAAGACAGATATAGAGATGGAGGTAAGCTGTGGACTGGAGGATGATTCCTTCCTGGTGGAAGTACATGGAGTGTCTCCTGACCAATCACAGCTGACCCTCAGAGCTCCCCGACACATCACAGCCAATGACCTCATCCAACAGGTATATGGGAGTCAGGCACACTCTTGATGTTTAAGATGTTCTTGGTGATTAGAGAATCAAATAGACTGTCAGTACTTGCATCAGTCTACGAAGCTCAGTCTATGAATTTGGGTGCGGTTACCTTTCCATAACTACATCCCTTAGCTTAACAGAGTTGCAGGATGTTGAAATGATAGATCATGCCTTTACCTGATCTCCATTTCACTCGCAGACACTGAGCAAAGCCACACAGTCCAGCGTCCTGCTGTCTGCGGGCAACGCCAACGACTACATTCTGATAGAGGAGGTGGTCAAGGAGCCCCTGGGTCGCAGGCTCCCTGCCAGACCCACCCAGAGGACCCTCCTGGACCAGGAGTGTGTATTCCAGGCCCAGGGGAGGTGGAGGGGTCAGGGGAAGTTCATTCTCAGACTCCGGGAGCAGGCTCAGGGAAAGGAGGTAAGGATATAAGTGATTGTGTGTGTCTGTGTGATGCTTCAGTTGTTGTTGATTGCCAAATGTTTTAGATTTCCTGCATGGGCCATTTGTTTTTCATTTGTCAGTAACTGTAAATATGTTTCTGTAAAAATGTTTGCTGTGTTTAGGATGGCAAGACCAGTCCAACCAAAAGAACAGTTTGCAAATGTCTCAATCTAACAAATCCCACTATTTCGTAATGACCGATATTGGGGTTATTTCTCCGGAGTAACTAGTCATAACTTTAATAACCTCAGACAGCTCAGCGTGAAGACTGTGTCAGACCAGTTCGCGAGGATCGGCGAAAAGGAATATCGTTGGCGAGCGAGTTGAAACGACTGACAGGCCGGAGCCGGGCCGTATGGATCGGGGCTCACGCCTGCTCTGAGGTGGTGCACAGCAAGGATGAGAGGGCAGCGTGCTGTCTTCATCTGAGTGAGACCAGAGAGTGACGTTCGTGGTTCTCCTCTACACCTGTTCTACTACACACACAAGGTATTATGAGAACTCTAGCATCATAGAGATCCTGCTTTGTTTCATGGTGAATTATAGGATCTCCATGTCTAACCCTCTCTGTAATTTCTGAACAAGCAAATCCAAGCCTACCTCCATTAAGCCTTACTTATAGTTAAACAACATTGCTATTGTTAGAAATTTGGGGGATGGAAACATTCAATTTTGCATCTGAGAACTCAGTATGAAATATAATCCCTTATAATCTCTATTTTCGAATGGAGAGTATTTGTACGTGTACTGTATGCTTGTAATCTGTTTGTGTCTATCTCCCTTCAGGCAGTCTAATTAATTTCTAAGCTGGCATGACAGGGCAGATGTGGAATTGGAGCCGTGCAACTCCTGGGTATCTTTTGTCAATCGGGGCAGTCCACAATCCATTAAACCTTATCTTAATCTACCTGGAGCTGGAAATGGCATATTATCAGAATGTGAATTTATTGAAGACTTGCATTAGTTCCCCAAACTAACGCCTAACACAATCTTCTGGCACGCAAAGACCCAGGTTTGAATCCAGTCGGACATAAGAGACAAACACACCGACTGTAGGACAGATACAGGCCAGCAGATGGTGATATTGTGCTTTCCTATGGATACAGAAACAATCAACCTGTCAAGTTTGAAGTGGTTGAAGAATCAATCATCAGACAGAGCCGATTTCACCGGTCATCCCTCAAACCTAATTTATACATTAAAGCCTATGGGTTTTGTTCATCCTTTCACTACTTTACATTACTGTTGGTTTAAAATACTGTGATATTACTATTGTATTACTATATAACATTTTCCCAGTGCTTTAGCTGTATCCTTTGGTCCATTTCCTCAGAATGAATCTCTGCAATGACAGACTTGAATTTGACACCAAATCGCTGTGATGACTGATACAAGGGCTTGATCAATAAAGTTGAACATTTTATTTCAAAGCTACTTGCACAACAATAGAACTCCAGTCATTTAGAAATCAGTGCACAATACAGCAGACACACACAAATCATACAAGTGCAGGAAGCCAGAAAACAACATTTCGGTTTTTGAAACTTGTTTTTAGAAAAGACACAGAAAAAAAAAGATATCCATTGTTCTTGCAGTTTCTTGAGCCATGCCATAACAGAGCTAGGCACACAAAGTACAGGTAGGAGAAACAAAGACACAGTGAGAGCAATTTAACATCTGGGACTTAACTGTAAAATTACTTAACAGACCATTTCATTGAACTAGTCTTGTTCATGAACAACATTGATACTATAAACAATCAAGCACAAATTCCCTTGCTACACACTCTTAGAATATTAGCCTAAATATAAACAACAAGACATGAACATTCCGCTTGGCACATTCCATATTTGTTTTTAGATTGCCAGAGGAGTACAATACGGCCTGTTGGGGAGATAACAATACACATGGCTAGAACACCCCAGAACACTTGTAGTCAGTCAGTGAAGATGTAGGATTTTAACACGCAGCATTAGTATATTAGCCTAGTGAATGCTGCGTTCACCGTTGTGCACAGCCATGGTCAGTCTGGTTTAACCAGACTATTAGTAAATTACTGTTAATAACAAACTAATATGATGCAGTTTAAAATCACCACATTACCAATCACAGAAGGGCCTCCATACTATAGGGCTGTTGCAGTGACGTATTATCACCACACCAGCAGTCAAGACCGCAGTAAAATTCCACGTGACCGTTGAGTAACGGTATTCTCCTATTATGCACTCTGGACATGCTTTGGTAGTACCCAACTCACTAACTACCATCAGGTCCTAACAGCCCGGTACTCAGGGCTCTATTGTCCCTCTAACCACTCTGATATCAATGCAAATGCAATTGAAAATCACATCCAACACTTATCATCAAAACAGTGTCATGCTTTTAAAACTCACCTCACTGTACTCGATCAATTTGAAGAAAGAAGTTCAACAGCAAGTTGAAACAGAGTGTAAAACATGGTTGTTGTTGCAAAGCCTAACAATGAAATGGAAAGCGCTTTCTATGGTGATTATTAATTCAAAACACCCATATGCATATTAGGGCTTATGCATACGCATAGGCTTATAAGACCAAGCCTGAAGAAAAAAAAACTGAATAAAGATTATGATTGTGCCTTATACAATACATAGCCTACTGCATATTATACATTGCAGAAAACCACAAAACAAAACTGATTTAGGATGTCTTTGGTGTATAATTGGTCTAGCCTATACTCCAAAATTAAACAAAATTGAGTAATCCCCTTTGAGTGTGGACTGTATTATTATGCATAGGGGTTGGACTAGTTACCTTAAGCTACACTCCAAAATGTCTAGCCACGAGTCTGGGAGAGAACGTATAGCCCTAGGCGATGCTGTTGGTTCATTGATTGTGCTGGGCGGCTTCCTGGTAACCTACAATTATAGTGAATTTGTATTTGATTCTGAGTAGCGTAGTAGGGGAGAGCGAGGAAAGTTGTCACATGGGTAAGTTGTCAAACTGTTCATTTCTCCAACACTAGAGGCACTATCTCAAATAGCTACTTTGTTTGACTACATGTTCTATGGTCAACTTCCTGTTCACATGTGGTCAAGGTCACTCTAATCTGAGGGGATATTTCCTTATTTTTCCCCTTAAAAATTGGCACTTTACATTTTATGCAATAAAACTTTTAGGTATGAATGTTCAAAATTATAATTTTGCACTAAGTAGAGGAGACAATAACGTGTCTTTTGATACTTTAGCTGCAGTCCTATGTTGAGCTAAACTTGAGATTTAGCCAACATTAGCACACATGTCAGTTTGGGGCAAGTTGTCTCAATGACCTTAGGGAAAGTCTTCACATGTGACAACTTGCCCCAGTATACATAGACACAGAGAACATGCTCAAAAAAATGGTGATAGTGTAATCAGCTCTGATAAGTCTTAAATGTTACTGCAAATGGATTATTATATATACATGTATAGTTTAGAGCAGCAGACATATCCCTGGACTACACAAGACAGGCTCTGGCATGTGTGTGTCTACTGACACACTACATGCCTACTGTATGAGACAGTATATCCACACACACAACTCTAAATTTATGACACTGTATGAAGCAGTGTTATGAATTGCATTGTGGCAACAAGGATAGTAGATGGGAAGGTGGGCGTGATAAGCCTGTACTGAATATGTAATTGCAATGAGGAAATGTGTTTTTGAAGGAAGGAAGGAAGGAAGGAAGGAAGGAAGGAAGGAAGGAAGGAAGGAAGGAAAGAAAGATGGTTAGAAATTATAAAAGAAAGACAGAATGGCAGCACACCACCTGGCATAATGTTAAAGGCAGTGAGGCAGGTGAAGTTGCAGAACAAATCAATCAGGATTACAGCGAAGGATTTTGCCATAAATTACCGTATTCTGACTCGGTATTGTCAAAGTTTACCAGAGAAGAAGTTGAAAGTCAGTCAGACAGCCATGCCAACAACAGTTGCATATACAAAGCCACGGCAGGTTTTTTCACCTGATTTGGAGATGCAGCTTGTTCAGTATATTACTAGGTCAGCTGACATTTATTTTGGTCCGTCGCCAAGTGAGGTCAGAAGACTTGCCTACCAGTTTGCTGTGGCACACCAGCTGAAGTTCGCGCCAATGTGGGCAGAAAAGGAAAAAGCCAGCTCGGAGTGGTTTACAGGCTTCTTAAAGCGGCACCCAACGCTGTCGCTAAGAAAGCCAGAGGCAACTAGCCTTGCCAGGGCAAGTAGCTTCAACAGAGAAAATGTTTATGCTTTCTGCGACAATGTAGCAGAAGTACTACAGAAATAACAATTTGGACCAAGAGACATATGGAATGTCGATGAAACTGGGGTGACCACTGTACATAAACCTGACAAAGTGGTGGGCAGACATGGATTCAAACAAGTTGAAAGGGGAACCCTTGTCACACTGACCTGTGCTGTCTCAGCCACAGGGAAAAGTATACCTACATATTTTATATTCCCTGTGTCAACTAAACGGGCCACCTGGCAACAAAGGAGGGGCAAATCCCTCTGGGTGGATGAAAGATGTGCACTTTGTTGACTTCCTGAAACATTTCGTCGAGCATACGAAGTGCTCAAAGGAAAAGCCCTGTTTACTCCTTTTGGACAACAAGGAGTCTCCTCTGTCCATTGATGGACTCAATTATGCCAAAGAAAATGGCATAATTATGCTGTCATTCCCACCCCATTGCTCTCATCGGCTTCAACCCTTAGACAGATCCTATCTACAGGCAACTAAAGAGGCACATCAACACCATGTGTGATGCCTGGATGAGGAACAATCCCGGCAAGACAACGTCAATTTATGACATTCCTGGCATTGTTACAATCGCCTATCCTCTGGTTGCAACCCCCTTGAACATTCAGGCTGGCGCGGGTGCAACCTTACAACAGGGATGTATTTCTGGAAAACGAGTTTGCGCCATCCTAAGTTACAGATCACCCCATTCAGAACCCAACCCTACCAGGCCCCAGCACCAACCCTGCCAGGCCCCAGCAACATTACAGCCCTGCCAGGCCCCAGCACCAACCTGCCAGGCTCCAGCACTATTCCAGCCCTGCCTGGCCCCAGCACACCAACCTGCCAGGCCCCAGCACCAACCTGCCAGACCCCAGCACCATTCCAGCCTAGCACGAGCTCAGACACAGACCTGCCCAGTTCAAAATCTGGATCTGCAAAGAACAAGGCAGCTAAAAAAAGAAATATCGTAGAAGAGTCATCATCAGATGAAGAGTGCTTCTGCCTCGTCTGTGTGGAGCCATTTTCAAACAGCCTTCCAAAGGAGACTTGGGCGAAGTGTGTGAGATGCAACAAATGGGCCCATGATGCTTGCACCTCAGGCCAGGCAATGTATGTGTGCCAGAACTGTGTTTCTGAAGATGAGTCTGATTAGTCAGATACGGATGTAGGCTATTACAAAACTGTGCATTAGTGTGTTTAAACACCAAGTCTGTTTTGCTAAGACTTTAAACATTTAAGCAAGTTACCTGCAGAATTTCATTCCATTCCAACAATTACCGTGGATCTAAACGCAGCAAAAAAAGAAAATGTCCTCTCACTGTCAACTGCGTTTATTTTCAGCAAACTTAACATGTAAATATTTGTATGAACTTAACAAGATTCAACAACAGACATAAACTGAACAAGTTCCACAGACATGTGACTAACAGAAATGGAATAATGTGGCCCTGAACAAAGGGGGGGTCAAAATCAAAAGTAACAGTCAGTATCTGGTGTGGCCACCAGCTGCATTAAGTACTGCAGTGCATCTCCTCCTCATGGACTGCACCAGATTTGCCAGTTCTTGCTGTGAGATGTTAACCCACTCTTCCACAAAGGCACCTGCAAGTTCCCAGACATTTCTGCGGGGGAATGGCCCAAGCCCTCACCCTCCGATCCAACAGGTCCCAGACGTGCTCAATGGGATTGAGATCCGGGCTCTTCGCTGGCCATGGCAGAACACTGACATTCCTGTCTTGCAGGAAATCACGCACAGAACGAGCAGTATGGCTGGTGGCATTGTCATGCTGGAGGGTCATGTCAGGATGAGCCTGCAGGAAGGGTATCACATGAGGGAGGAGGATGTCTTCCCTGTAACGCACAGCGTTGAGATAGCTTGTTGTCATTGCAACCAGTCCGATTATGCTGTGACCCTCCACCTCTAAATCGATCCCGCTCCAGAGTACAGGCCTCTGTGTAACGCTCATTCCTTCTACGATAAACGCAAATCCGACCATCACCCCTGGTGAGAGAAAACCACAACTCGTCAGTGAAGAGCACTTTTTGCCAGTCCTGTCTGGTCCAGCGATGGTGGGTTTGTGCCCATAGGCGACGTTGTTGCTGGTGATCTGCCTTACAACAGGCCTACAAGCCCTCAGTCCGGCCTCTCTCAGCCTATTGCGGACAGTCTGAGCACTTATGGAGGGATTGTGCGTTCCTGGTGTAACTCGGCATTTGTTGTTGCCATCCTGTACCTGTCCCGCAGGTGTGATGTTCGGATGTACCGATTCTGTGCAGGTGTTGTTACACGTGGTCTGCCACTGCGAGGACGATCAGCTGTCCGTCCTGTCTCCTTGCAGCGCTGTCTTAGGCGTCTCACAGTACGGACATTGCAATTTATTGCCCTGGCCACATCTGCAGTCCTCATGCCTCCTTACAGCATGCCTAAGGCACGTTCACGCAGATGAGCAGGGACCCTTGGCATCTTTCTTTTGGTGTTTTTCAGTCAGTAGAAAGGCCTCTTTAGTGTCCTAAGTTTTCATAACTGTGACCTTAATTGCCTACCGCCTGTAAGCTGTTAGTGTCTTAACGACCGGTTCCACAGGTGCATGTTCATTAATTGTTTATCGATCATTGAACAAGCATGGGAAACAGTGTTTAAACCCTTTACAATAAAGATCTGTTTAAGTTATTTGGATTTTTACGAATTATCTTTGAAAGACAGGGTCCTGAAAAAGGGACATTTCTGTGCACGCCAGAGAACGTTCGATTTCAAAGTTCGATTTCAAAGTTCAAAGTGAAGTGGTCTTGCCACTTAATTAATGTGTGCTCTGACAGCATTATTGTTTTGATTGAAAGGCATGATTTGCCAGATTCTCTAGGCATGATTGTTTTTATTTTGAGTTTTTTAATTAAGTTGAATTTGGTTTTGAATTTGAAATTAAAATCAATTTTCCCAATTTATTAGTTGTTCTTATTTGTTGATAATCCAATGTGACAACTCTCTATTTAACGGTCTACAACTTCGTACTGAATGAAATAATATATGAAGATGTAATGAATGCAAAATATTTGCCCAGGACGTCCTTCTTTCATTTGCTATGACATTTATACCATTGTGATGTATTGTGCCCAGTAAATGTTAGACAGCGTGAAAAGTGTGACAACATACCTCGCTCTCCCCTAACATATGTTTTCATAATTCATTGTGTGGCACATTACCTTTAGCTATACAGAATATCTCCTCAACCCTCTCCTTTATTCATTTCTAGAGCGTGCAGAGGGGCTGTCAACAGTTTAGTTAAATATGTTTAGTTGCGAAAACATGTTACCATTGATGTTAATGAACAGATTACATTCAGTTTCCCAAATTAAGCACTGGGTAGCTGCAGGAACTGGGTTGGCGAGCCCATGGCATACAGAGTTTGGGTGGAATACAAACTGTGGTTGATGCATGGAGCAGCTAATATTAAGCGAAGCTCTGCTATAAAACCGAAGTAGAATACCAGGCATCATTGAAAAACAGACCGGTGAGAACGCGCCCGGCCTCCATTCGCTATTCGAGTGCATACAGACACTAGCGGTTCTGGGAAGGGGGGCAGTGCCCCTGTGACAATTTTGGACCCCCTTGTGGCCCCCCTAAATGTGGAGTATGAAATTATTTTTACATAACACATTTTTGCTATCGTTCTTTTTTTACATCCGTTATTAGACAGTGTCAACGATGATGATTATGAACATGGTATTTTGCCTGCTAATGCCTGCAATACAGTGAAGAAAACGATATGACAACAATAACATCTAATGTAACTGGCCCCTCTAACAGTACAACTGGCCCCAGCTTGCCCCCCCCCCAGTTGAAATGGTCTAGAACCGCCACTGCATACAGATGGTGTCTTTTTTCCCCCTGCCCATGTGACAATGGGCCATTCTAAATCTAAACTCATTTTACATATTAGTAAAGATTAAACTGAGAATAGTCTGATGGGTGAAAATATGATCACTTGATGAAAGAACAGCTGTGCAGCCTGAGGCAAGGAACAGCGTGCCAACTTTTTTTTGCGACTCAAATCATCAATAGCCTATAGTGGCATCACGCAGGCCATATATGTTTTGATTCATACGGTTTGCATCATTCACAACTAAAGTTGGCAAATAACTCTAAATCTAGCATATAGCACAAGTTTCAAATGATCACTTTTACACTAAACATAGCCACTTCATATGTGCACTCGCTCCGGAATGGGAAAAATATCCTTTCTATTGTATTCAGCTAAGATCAATTATATTCTTCTTACTATAAAATGTTATAATATAAAATAATGGCACGGCACTTATAAGCATATCTTTTCAGCTAAATGAACAAGCCTATGGCATGGAGCATTTCCAGATAACATACTGTAGGCCAACTCATATTCTGTTCTTCGGAAATACATTTCTTTAGAACTGACTAAAATAAACAATGGCTTTATTGTGATGGTGTATATTAAATTGATTTATTATAATTTTTTTCATGTAGATGTTCCAAATGCGCGCATCAACGGCTTGTATGCATGGAGGCCCGGAGATGCTAAAAGTGTTAATGTTAATTAACATTCTTTTGCATGACAATAACCAGCTGAAAAAAATTCATGACTGCCAAAGCCCTACCCACACATACAGCTTTTTGAACATTGTTTACTTGTAATTTACTTATTTACTCCCATTAACTTGAAACCACCTTAACGGTTCTATGACACCAGGGTTGGGTCAATTTGAAGGAAGCAAACTAAAATTCAAATTCCAACTCAAAATTTTCCTCATAGAAAATCATTGAGGAAAATTGAAATTAGAATTGTTAACGTCCTGAATTGGAATAAAAACAGCCCCAACCCTGAAGGACACACCTGGTTTGGCACACAGCACTAGGACTAAGTCCCAAATGGCACACTACTCCCTTTAAAGTACACCTCTTTTGACCAGGGCCCACAGGGGAAAGAGTACGATTTGGGATGCCACCAATATGTGCTTTAAAAATCAGTCCTGTGCTCTAAACTGCACCTGTTGAAGTGAAGTGTTCACTGGAAACACTTGACAATGGCACAATAACAACCATCATTCAACTCTGACACACACCGAGTGCGGTTGCATGCACACACACACACTTGTTATATTCTTATTTTACTTTGCAGTTGCAATTGAATACCCTAAATTCCGGACTATAAGCCGCAACTTTTTTCCCAGGCTTTGAACCTCGCGGCTTAAACAATGACGCGGCTAATATATGGATTTTTCCCGCTTTCAATTTTTCCCCTCCAAAAAAACACATTCTGTGACGTGCTCAGTTTTTTGGAGGCATGAAGCTTTCATTAGACCAATGAAATTGCCGAACGGGTTAAGGTCAAACAACTTTTTTGTTTACGGTTTAGATTAAATCGAGCGCTCTCAAACTTCCCATCCTTCTGATTACGGTAGTCATTTTGTCACCCTCATCATGGCAAAGACACGGAGAAATGCCTATGATGCAGCTTTCAAATTGAAGGCGATTGATCTGGCTGTTGGAAAAGGAAATAGAGCTGCTGCACGGGAGCTTGGTCTTAATGAGTCAATGATAAGACGTTGGAAACAGCAGCGTGAGGAATTGACTCAGTGCAAAAAGACAACTAAAGCTTACTGCTAATTTTTAATTTTTTGTTACAAGCCGTGTTTTGTTAAAGCCTATTTATTTTTGTTACAAGCCGTGTTTCGTTAAAGCCTATTTATTTTGTTACAAGCCGTGTTTCGTTAAAGCCTGTGTAAAGTTCATTTGTTTCAATGTACCGGTAGGCACCTGCGGCTTATAGACATGTGCGGCTTATTTATGTTCAAAATAATAATTTTTTTTTCAATTCAGTGGGTGCGGCTTATATTCAGGTGCGCTTAATAGTCCGGAAATTACGGTAAGTTAAAATACTTTAGCCCATCCTCAATCTTGACTTAAAATGTACCATGTATTGTAACAAACATTTCTAAACACACCAAAAGAAAATCAGTTATGCCTAAACGTACACAAACCATCATACAACACACACTTAGAACATAGAAATGTTCAGCAATCATTTAAATAAAATAAATCAAGTACAGGCAATCACACAATCAAGAGCTCTTTCAGTGTTTATAAAACACAGTATAACTTGTTTTTTGCTGATCGCTCCCAAAAACCATAATACCATACAGAAACAAGTCAGCTTACTGACTGACAGTCAACAATTAAATCAACAGAATAACCAAAATATGACTCATCCCTTTCAGGGTGAACGTGCAGCAAATTAATTTAGAAGTTTGTCACAAAATAAATAGGCCTACTTTAGGTACTAGAAATGTATTCAGTTGATACACTCATCGGACAGTTTATTAGGTACACCACCCCATTCACAAATATGGATCGCTCCTACAGACAGTGAGTCACGTGGCCATGGCTTGCTATATAAAGCTGGCAGACATCGAGGCATTCAGTTACTGTTTGATTGAACGTTAGAATGGGCAAAACAAGTGACCTCAGTGACTTTCAGCATGGCATGATCGTTGGTGCCAGGCACGCCGGTTTCAGTATCTCAGAAAGGCCGCCCTCCTGAGCTTTTCACGTACAACAGTGTCTAGAATTGACCAAGAATGGTGCAACAAACAAAAAACATCCAGTCAGCAGCAGTGAGTGAAAACAGCTCGTTGAGAGGTCGAAGGAAATGGCAAGATTCGTGCAAGCTAACAGGCGGGCCACAGACAGACAAATAATGGTGCAGTGCATCTTGGAACGCACAACTCGTTGATCCTTGTCACGGATGGGCTATTACAGCAGACGACCAGACCAGGTTTCACTCCTATCAGCTAAAAACAAGAAGAAGCGACTCCAGCGGACACATGATAACCAACACTGGACAGTTGAGGAGTGGAAAAACATCACCTGGAACATGACAATGAGTTCAGTTTATTTGAGGTACCTGCACAGACCTCAACCCTATAGAGCATCTATGGGATGAGATGGAACGGGCTGTTGTTTCACAGCATCAATGTACCGTCGTCAGAACCTGCAGCAACTGTGTGATGCCATTGCGTCAGCAGGGACCAACATCCCAGTGGAACGTTTCAGACACCTTGTAGAATGCCCAGAATTCAGATTGTGCCTAATAAACTGTCCGGTGAGTGTATGTTATATCGGAGGGGAGCTATTCGTATTTAATAAATCAAGCTACAGTTGTGTTGCTATGGTTACAAACTGTAATGACAGGGGGTGGGGTTGAATAGAGGATGGGAGTTTCTGGTTGGTTATGACTCAGATGTAACAATCGCCCAACACACACCCTTTAGTGGTTCAAGTGCTCAAGGTAGAAATTGCCTCCAACTATCTGATTATTGATCTATTGACCTATTAACTATTGATCTAGGATCAAATTATCCCAACCCCAATCCTATTGGGTGCGATGATAAAATGTCTATTATCTTACCCTGCATCAGCGATTAATTAGGGGCAACTTCCACCTTGAGGGTATTTGGGGGTTATTCTTTGATACCTACACGGCTCACACAAATACTACAACTCTACATTATGTAGTTTACACAGTTCAACTGAGTATCACTCTGACAGCATACTGCATGTGGGTGTCCATGGCTAGTCTGTCCGTCCACTATTGTCTTCCCACTGGTGGCGGAAGTTGCGATGACTATGGTTCCCAGTCAATCAAAGCAGAGCAGAAAGCCACGTCTCTCAAGGTGACTCAGTGTTGCCATGCACTGCTAGCTTGACAGTCCGAATGCGCACACACGTATACGTACACACATGCTCGCCTACATACACACAAATCAGGCGTGTGTACTGAACGCACACACAAGCAGCAGTTTGGCAACAGTTCTGCGGCAGTACCTCTAGCTGAATCCCTGGTCATATCGGCCCTGGATCATCAAATTCAGTAAAGGACCAACCTACAGTACAGAAAACACAGATAAATTAAAACATTTGCATTAAAACAAAGTCAGTTGTTGGAAACATAAGGGCCTACAAGTAGGTAAGATACTGTATACTGCAGCTATAGCATTGTTTCATTGAGTGTCCTGTCCTCTTCGTACTGCACCCCTCCCCCCATTCACTCTGTACCGTACCACATCCCCCCTTCCTCCATTCACTCTGTACCGTACCACATCCCCCCTTCCTCCATTCACTCTGTACCGTACCACATCCCCCCTTCCTCCATTCACTCTGTACCGTACCACATCCCCCCTTCCTCCATTCACTCTGTACCGTACCCCCCCTCCTCCATTCACTCTGTACCGTACCACATCCCCCCTTCCTCCATTCACTCTGTACCGTACCACATCCCCCCTTCCTCCATTCACTCTGTACCGTACCACATCCCCCCCTTCCTCCATTCACTCTGTACCGTACCACATCCCCCCTTCCTCCATTCACT
Source organism: Salmo trutta (assembly GCF_901001165.1). Lineage (NCBI taxonomy): Eukaryota > Metazoa > Chordata > Actinopteri > Salmoniformes > Salmonidae > Salmo > Salmo trutta. Next base: position 44,106,457 of record NC_042974.1, on the reverse strand, counting down.
CTGTACCGTACAACATCCCCCCCTCCTCCATTCACTCTGTACCGTACCACATCCCCCCCTTCCTCCATTCACTCTGAACCGTACAACATCCCCCCTTCCTCCATTCACTATGTACCGTACCACATCCCCCCCTTCCTCCATTCACTCTGTACTGTACCACATCCCCCCTTCATTCACTCTGTACCGTACCACATCCCCCCCTTACTCCATTCACTCTGTACTGTACCACATCCCCCCTTCATTCACTCTGTACCGTACCACATTCCCCCCTTCCTCCATTCACTCTGTACTGTACCACATCCCCCTTCATTCACTCTGTACCGTACCACATTCCCCCCTTCCCCCATTCACTCTGTACCGTACCACATCCCCCTTCCTCCATTCACTCTGTACTGTACCACATCCCCCCCCTTCCTCCATTCACTCTGTACTGTTACCCCCCCCCCCCCCATTCACTCTGTACTGTACCCCCCCCCCCCCCCCCCACTATTCCTACAGGACCAACTAAATACAGAGCAGCCAGATGGAATGTCATTCATTTGATGTCATGTTCTAGTTCTGGAAGCAGTGAGAACCTTGGTAGCTCAGAGCTGTGAAATCTCATTTGATGTTCTAGAAATGGTGTGACTCAGAATGACTCTGATGTAGTCATGTTCTAGTTCTGAAATCATTGGGTCAATGGGATCTTCGGTAGCCTGGTCCAGATATGTTGGTTCTTAGGTTTACCCAACTATGGCTGTCATGCCAGATACAACAACAACAGTCAGATGTTGGCTTCAGCAGCACATACAGATACCAGGCTAGATCTCCCATAAATACTATCATAATATTCCACACGTCTGTCCAGTTCCAGTACCTCGTGTGGGTCTCCCAGTGCCTCCCCCAGCATCTTCTCTATGTTTCTCATGATCGCCACCTTCTGATGGGCCCTCAATGGATTTTCTATCCTCTTGGGCGTTGGCGCACCCTGGGGGAAAGACAGATCATATAGTAAGGACAGAACATGAGCTCAAATTCTATTTCTATGAGTAAGGACGTATAGAGGTGATCCAAGTTGATTTAACATGACTAGTGAAGACAGTGCATCCTGCTGAGTGACAAAATATATACCTCAATGCAAAATTATTAATTCTACCAATATTTTGACTGTAATGCTGCCTCATTCGGGATGCCACAACATTTGTTGACATGAATGTAATAAAGGTGATACTGTCAGTGATATGAGACATGGTGACATATTTCAGTGAGTTCATACACAATATATACAAAAGTATGTGGACAGCCACACCCGCTGCTGTCATGTGTATAAAATCGAGCACACAGCCATGCAATCTCCATAGACAAACATTGGCAGTAGAATGGCTTTACTGAACAGCTCAGTGACTTTCAACGTGGCACCGTCATAGGATGCCACCTTTCCAACAAGTCAGTTCGTCAAATTTCTGTGCTGCTAGAGCTGCCCCGGTCAACTGTAAGTGCTGTTATTGTGAAGTGGAAAAGTGATAGGCTACACAAGCTCACAGAATGGGACCGCCAAGTGCTGAAGCACGTAGCGCATAAAAATCGTCTGTCCTCGGTTGCAACACTCACTACCGAGTTCCAAACGGCCTCTGGATGCAACATCAGCACAAGAACTGGAGTGATGAATTACGCTTCACCATCTGGCAGTCTGAGAGACAAATCTGGGTTTTTGTGGATGCCAGGAGAACGCTACCTGCCCCAATGCATAGTGCCAACTGTAAAGTTTGGTGGAGGAGGAATAATGGTCTGGTGCTGTTTTTCATGGTTCGGCCTAGGACCCTTAGGCCCAGTGAAGGGAAATATTAACGCTACAGCATACAATGACATTCTAGACGATTCTACGCTTCCAACTTTGGGGCAACAGTTTGGGGAAGATCCTTTTCTGTTTCAGCATGATAATGCCCCCATGCACAAAGCGAGGTCCATACAGAAATGGTTTGTCGAGACTAGTGCGGAAGAACTTGACTGGCCTGCATAGAGAACTGTCCTCAACCCCATCGAACACCTTTGGGATGAATTGGAACGACGACTGCGAGCCAGGCCTAATCGCCCAACATCAGTGCCCGACCTCACTAATGCTCTTGTGGCTGAATGGAAGCAAGTCCCCGCAGCAATGTTCCAACATCTAGTGGAATGCCTTCCCAGAAGAGTGGAGGCTGTTCAACGAGGAGGTGTACACATACTTTTGGTCATGTACTGTACCTTGTACCAGAAGTTGACAGTGATGGTCACGCCACCACTCAGCAGGGACTCAATGTGGTGCCACCTGAGTTAGCCGTGAAAAGAAAACAAAGCAGGATTAGCAGATCATTTACAATGTCACCAACAGGTCAAACTATCAAGTCAGGTTCCACAATGCCACAGTGTTGGTATTTCAACAACAGCATCCTTAGTGAGAAAACAGCATCAGACACACTACATAACTCTTACAAATACAGGGCTTAGTTACAGATACACTGTACATACCCTCACATTGAGATTTTTTTTTTTTGGGGGGGGGGTCTGCTAAGCTAACATATATAATTGTTTTAAGATGGTCATACCAAAGATCATTTAGCAATTTGATTTGGAATTGTAGTAACCATTTAGGTGTTAAAAATAAATATTGAAAAATGATTTGATGAAACATTGAATTTGGCCATACTGCTACTAGCCCATAGAACTAGCCCATATAAACACATTGAATAACAGATTAATTAATGGAAAAACTGTCAAAAATACATTAAAAGGAAGTTTGATTTAAAGTGTCTGTCCTACAATGCATTTGGAAAGTATTCAGACCCCTTCCCCTTTTCCACATTGTGTTACATCCTTATTCTAAAATGGACAACAAAAACAATCCTGATCAGTCTACACACAATACCCCATAATGACAGAGAAAATTGGTTTTGTATATTTTTTTTTTACAAATACCTTATTTACATAGGTATTCAGACCCTTTGCTATGAGACTCAAAATTGAGCTCAGGTGCATCTTGTTTGCATTGATCCTAAAAATGTTTCTACAACCTGATTGGAGTCCACCTGTGGTAAATTCAATTGATTGGACATGATTTGGAAAAGGTACACACCTGTCTATATAAGGTCCCAAAGTTGACAGTGCATGTCAGAGCAAAAACCAAGCCATGAGGTCAAAGGAAATGTCTGTAGAGCTCAGAGACAGGATTGTGTAGAGGAACAGATCTGGGGAAGGGTACCAAAACATTTCTGCAGCGTTGAAGGTCCTCAAGAACACAGTGCAGGGATGCAAACTGGTGAGGGCCCAAAAAGGTGACACTTTTTGGTTGTTGCACAGAACAGAAACAAGAAAAAAATTCCTGCTCGGGGGAAAGGCAGGTTTTAACTAATTAAACAACAAAGAATATGATCTACATGCTCAGTCTGTGTGTGTAAAATGAAGTGATTAATGTGAACTCACCACAAAAAAATATAAGGAAAGCAATCCGATGTTATTACTTACCTAGACTTTACTGCAAATGACACTCAAGTCTTGAAAAAAAAAACAATACACTAATATTGCAGTTAGCCATGACAGCCTTTATAATAGAATGCTTGTGACCACACACATCTAAATATTTCACTTGGGAAAAAAGCTTCTTAAAGTAGAAATAGAATGAAACAAACATATTTTTGCTCTATTATAGTGGCCACAATAGTATACATTGATCAAGTGCACAAGGCTCCATGTGTGCAAAAATAACATTCACCAAGTAAAACATGAAATAATCCCACACTCATTCACAAGTGGTACTGTCAAGTTCAACACAACAAAAGCAATATCAGAACAGATCACCGACCATTTTAAATCCCACCGTGCCTTCTCCACTATGCAATCTGGTTTCCAAGCTGGTCATGGGTGCACCTCAGCCACACAAGGTCCTAAACGATATCATAACCGCCATCGATAAAAGACAGTACTGTGCAGCCGTCTTCATCGACCTGGCCAAGGCTTTCGACTCTGTCAATCACAGCATTCTTATCGGCAGACTCAATAGCCTTGTTTTCACAAATGTCTGCCTCGCCTGGTTCACCAACTACTTCTCAGATAGAGTTCAGTGTGTCAAATCGGAGGGCCTGTTGTCCGGACATCTGGCAGTCTATGGGGGTGGCACAGGGGTCAATTCTCGGGCCAACTCTCTTCTCTGTATATGTCAATGATTTCGCTCTGGCTGCTGGTGATTCTCTGATCCACCTCTACGCAGACGACACCATTCTGTATACATCTGGCCCTTCTTTGGACAATGTGTTAACAAACCTCCAAACGAGCTTCAATGTCATACAACAATCTTTCCGTGGCCACCAACTGCTTTTAAATGCTAGTAAAACTAAATGCATGCACTTCAACCAATCGCTGCCCGCACCCGCCCGCCCGTCTAGCATCAATACTCTGGACGGTTCTGACTTAGAATATGTGGACAACTACAAATACCTAGGTGTCTGGTTAGACTGTAAACTCTCCTTCCAGACTCACATTAAGCATCTCCAATCCAAAATTACATCTAGAATCGGCTTCCTACTTCGCAACAAACCCTCCTTCACTCATGCTGCCAAACATACCCTCGTAAAACTGACTATCCTACCGATCCTTGACTTCGGCGATGTCATTTACAAAATAGCCTCCAACACTCTACTCAGCAAACTGGATGCAGTCTATCACAGTGCCATCCGTTTTGTCACCAAAGCCCCATATACTACCCACCACTGTGACCTGTATGCTCTCATTGGCTGGCCCTCGCTTCATACTCGTCGCCAAACCCACTGGCTCCAGGTCATCTATAGCACACTCCAGCAGGTATATTTCACTGGTCATCCCCAAAGCCAACACTTCCTTTGGCCACCTTCCTTCCAGTTCTCTGCTGCCAATGTGTGGAACGAATTGCAAAAAAATCACTGATGCTGGAGTCTTATATCTCCCTAACTAACTTTAAGCATCAGCTGTCAGAGCAGCATACCGATCACTGTACCTGTACACAGCCAATCTGTAAATAGCACACCCAACTACCTCATCCCCATATTGTTATTTATCTTTTTGCTCTTTTGCACCCCAGTATCTCTACTTGCACATCATCATCTGCACATCTATCACTCCAGTGTTAATGCTAAATTGTAATTATTTCGCCTCTATGGCCTAGTTTTGCCTTACCTCCCTAATATTCTACATATGCACACACTGTACATATATTTTTCTATTGTGTTATTGACTGTATGTTTGTTTATCCCATGTGTAACTGAGTTGTTGTTAACCACATATTGTAGATGGAAAACATTAGTTCACAGATAGTAGCTAGTTAACTAGTCAACATTTCACAGATTGCCAGCGTCCAGTAAGCAACTAACGCACTATAACTTGAGGAATGGCAAGGAGTCGTAACGTTATACCAGTTATTACTATAGTGAATTGGTTAGGTTACAAATGTTAGCTCATCTGATGTTGTAACGTTAACTAGCTAAAAAGTTAGCTGTCTGACTTTATTAGCCAGCTAATTTTCACACCATAAACTCAATTATTTGATCAGTTAAATTAAGGCTAGCTAACGGAGAATTCGATCCAGCTAGCAAGATAACGTTACTTAACAATGCTAACAATACTTGTTCCACCACACTTTCTCCCTCACCTCAGACTTTCCAAATGCCAGTTGTTTTTCAGTTACAGCTCATGAAGTACGCTTCATCACCTTTTCACCCCTGTCTCCATGGTCAGGCTTCTCACCTACCTCTTCGTTATCGTTCAGGGGGCGCGCTGCTGTAAATGGCAAACTGCCTTTCTACTCTCCGCTGTCTTTCCAGAGCATGCGCTGATGCTGTAACTAGCAAATTGGTTGTCTCTTCTCTCTTCAGTCGCGTGCTGCTTCTGCTGTTATGTGAACGATTGGCTGAGCCTTGGATACAGCCAGTATTGCTCCAAACGCGCATCACTCGTTCACTTACAGCCAGTGGTCTGATCCAAAGCCCCCTCCCTCCCAAACTTTTCTCATCGGATCTACACAAATCACCCATCTTGGACACAAAACGGCGAATTTCGCAGAAAGGTGACTAGTTTGCATCCCTGACAGTGGCCTCCATTCTTAAATGGAAGAAGTTTGGAGTCACCGAGACTCTTCCTAGAGATGGCCACCCGGTTAAACTGATCAATCTGACAAAGCTCCGAAGTTCCTCTGTGGAGATGGGAGAACCTTCCAGAAGGATGACCACCTCTGCAGCACTCTACCAATCAGGCCTTTATAGTAGAGTGGCCAGATGGAGCCACTCCTCAGTAAAAGGCACATGACAGCCCGCTTGGAGTATGCCAAAAGGCATCTGAAGGACTTTCAGACCTTGAGAAACAAGATTCTCTGGTCTGATGAAACCAAGATTGAACTCTTTGGCCTGAATGCCAAGCGTCACGTCTGGAAGAAACCGGGCACCAACTCTACGGTGAAGCATGGTGGTGGCAGCATCATGCTGTGGGGATGTTTTTTTAGCGGCAGGGACTGGGAGACCAGTCAGGGCGAAGGAAAGACGAACAGAGCAAAGTACAGAGAGATCCTTGATAAAAACCTGCTCCAGAATGCTCAGGACCTCAGATTGGGGCGAAGGTTCATCTTCCAACAGTACAACGACCCAAAGCACACAGCCAAGACAATGCAGAAGTGGCTTCGGGACAAGTTTCTCAATGTGCTTGAGTGGCCCAGCCAGAGCCTGGACTTGAACATCTCTGGAGAGACCTGAAAATAGCTGTGCAGCTATTATCCCCCATATTTAACATTTTTGGGGCTCTAAAACTACCTCCATATACACTGAGTGTAGAAAACATTAAGGACACATTCCTAATATTGAGTTGCTACCGCCCCTTTTGCACTCAGAATAGCTTCAATTCGGTCAGGCATGGACTCTGCAAGGTGTCGAAAGCATTCCACAGGAATGCTGGCCCATGTTGACTCCAATGCTTCCCACAGTACAGTCAAGTTGGATGGATGTCCTGTGGGTGGTGGACCATTCTTGATACACACGCCAAACTGTTGAGAATGAAAAATCCGGCAGCACTGCAGTTCGTGACACACACTGGTGCACCTGGCACCTACTTCCATACCCAGTTCAAAGGCACTTACATCTTTTGTCTCGCCCCTTCACCCTCTGAATGTCACACATACACAATCCATGTCTCAATTGTCCCAAGGCTTAAACATCCTTCTTTAACCTATCTACATTGATTGAAGTGGATTAAACAAGTGACATTTATAAACGGATCATAGCTTTCACCTGGATTCACCTGGTCAGTCTATGTATTGGAAAGAGCAGGTGTCCTTAATGTTTTGTACACTCCGTGTATACTTCCATTCATTTTTTTAACTGGTACTGGGCTACCTACAGACGAGTTTTGTGAGGCTTGTGGATGTCCATAGAGGGGTCACATTAGTGTGTACCCCAAAGTGTTAGGACGCTACAAACAGAAGTGTTCGTGAGAGTCTCACCTTTCCATAATATTCTTTTTTTAGGCCAAACCGCTGGGACGCTATTGACGTTTTCGTGATTAGACAGATTTTCGGGACGTCTCCTGGTCTGACAAACACCGCTGTAGCTCGGCCACCTTCCACTGCAGATGTGGAAGGCCGACATTGGCAGATGTGGTAGATTGAGACACAACCCATCTCTAGCTTAGACGGATTTTGATGTGGATTTTTTTATTATGCTAGTTGATTTCTGTGGGGGGCGTGGACATCGACCCTAGGTGGTTATTAAACAGCTCTTACCAGTACATGGGGATGTAAAGAACATCTCCGGGGCCCACCACAGTCTCATAGCCCACTACATTCTTGAAGTTGGGAAACCTCTCATAGTCAGGGTTCTCAAAGTCAACCTAAAAATGGCAAAAGAAAAATTGCTGTTAGTTGGATTAATTAAAAACAAAACAGAAACAGTTGAGAAACAGAAACTCCATGCATATCAAATAAAACACGGTGTTGTCTGTGGCATATTCCACCAACCTGCTTACCGGTTTCAATTGGGACTACAATGGAAATAAGTTCAACTTTGTATTATCTTCAATAATTTTTTTATGCATTGTGTCCACCTGCGGTTGATTATGTTTTTAAATTGTCAAATACATTTGATCAAAAAGTAGGGTTTACCTGGCTCTGTCTGTCACAGGGGTGGTGAACAGGGAAGGGGTAGAGACACTCAAACTGGTCCGGGGGGAAGAGGATACACCTTTTGTAACCTTTGATTTGTGCAAAGAAGTTCTGCTGCTCGTCGTAATGGGCTGGCGTCACGTTGCCTGCAAACATTGAGCAGATCACAAGATTATCTGTCCGTCTATGCAAGTGCAATGCTCTTAAGCTAATTTCAGCTGATTTACAGTGAGTGGATTTCTTTCATAACGTCATTTCCACAAGGCCTTTTACTGCATATTGAGACAGTAGTTCACTCTTTCCATCAGCAATATGTGGCACCCACATGGTAGATATTATGTTTATAATTTCCTTGTCTGACATGACTAGGGAAATCACCCGCTAGTCATCGTGCCCATGCCTCGAAGCCCCAGAGTCCCTTCCTTACCCTCCATTCCCTCACCCTCTATACGCACAGGTCCATACCGCAATGCCTGTATGCCCGTTAGGTCTCTGCTATAGGTCTCTGCTATAGGGCTCTTACCCCCCACGCCTATGAGCAGCAGGCTGGAGGTGAGGTGGTCCCAGTTCTTCTTGCTCTGCTGCTTGGTGATCCAGCTATCCCCTGTATCTATAGGACGCAGCTAGCCAGGGTCTCTAATAGCCCCTTATCCTAGAAGCACTTCCTCAGTCCCCTCCACAGGTTGGCATTTAGTGGGATGACTCATGTACTGGAGGCAGCTCTACAGGGTGGTCACTAGCTGGCACAGCCAAAAAGTTATAAAATCGGGTTTGAAACATAACCCGAACCACAATGCTAACCTTATACCCAACCCTAACCTTAAATGAAGACGATAATGGTCATTTTAGTTTAAGATTTATCCCAATAAATGTCAACCTGCGTCCCTTCCTTACCCTCCATGCCTATGAGGAGCAGGTTGGAGGTGAGCTGGCCCCAGTTCCTTTTGCTCTGCTGCTTGTTGATCCAGTTCCAGTTGAAACCCAAGAAGTCCACTACGATCTTCCTGCCCACAGTGTCGTTCAGGGTCTGCTGCAGATACACCCTGGGAGGATAAATAGAATAAGCCCATCTGCGGAGACGGAAATGGATCTTCTGCTTTGCACATATTTTCGAAAGAGCACAGCCACTGAGAGAGCTGCAGTACTGTGCCCCTGGAGCTAGTTTTGGAGCAGAATGTGGATAGATAGGATAAAACTGTCCTTCATGCAACTAATTGACCAACGTCGGTTCAATTATTTGAATTCCATTTGGTTCAGTTTTTTTTCTGTGAGCTCGAGAGGCAGTTTATCTAGAGATAAAATCAGATCAAGCCCAAACTGTGCAAAACAAATGGAATATACACAACTGAAATATTTTATGAAAGTAAAGTTACTAAATGATGGTTAAAAAGTGATAAGCAGTAATAGGCAGTCACTACCATCATGGGACTTTTAATTGCTTTATTCTGTGTTGTTACAGCATTCAACCCACATAATGCATAGCGCATTTAATGTCTAAAAGAATTATCGAAACCAATTTTTTATTTATCATTGAACCAACCTTCAAAAGCACTAAAATCGCTTGATTTGGACCAAACTTCTTCCTACCAATGAGTAAGACATGAGGAGGCCCCTTACACTTCAGTGTTGTGATGCAAAAAATTCTAGCAAAATGAATAGCGCATAGAATTAAAATGGTATTGTCGGACATTATTTATTATAAATCAGACAGGTTTTTTACATGGACGATACATAGGAGATAATATAAGTACTGGAAACAATAGAACACCATTGTCAGCTATTCATAGCTGACTTTGAAAAGGCTTTTGATAAAGTACAACTGGAATTTATATATAAATGCCTGGAACATTTCAATTTTGCAGAATCTCTTATAAAAATGGGTTAAAATCATGTATAGTAACCCTAGGTGTAAAATAGTAAATAATGGCTTCTTCTTAGAAAGTTTTAAAGTGTCAAGAGCGTTAAAACAAGGTTGTCCACTATGGGCATATCAATTTATTATGGCCATCAAAATATTAGCTAATAAAATCAGATCCAACAATAATATCACGGGATTAGAAATCCATAGTTTAAAAACAACAGTGTCATTGTACGCTGATGATTCATGTTCTTTTAAAATCAACAACTTGGATCCCTCCACAGCCTCAGAGGATCTAGATAATTTTTCTAACCTCTCTGGATTACAACCAAATTATGATAAAATGTACTAGATTACATATTGGATCACAAAAAAATACAACTTTTACATTGCCGTGTAGTTTACCAATAAAATGGTTTGACAGTGATGTGGATATACTGGGTATACATATTCTCAAAATAAATAAATGATCTCACTACAATACATTTTTATAGAAAGTTAGCAAAAATAGATAAGTATTTACCTTTCCATGGTAGCAAGATATTATCCATTTGTGGAAAAATTACCCTGATTAACTCATTAGTCATATCCCAGTTGACCTATTTACTTATGGTCTTGCCTACACCTAGCGAACAGTTTAAATTATATGAGAAAAAAAATATTATATATTTATTTGGAACGGCAAGCCAGACAAAACAGGCCTATTTATATAATGAATATTAATTCGGAGGGCAGAAATTATTCAATATTAAAGCATTAGACCTCTCACTAAAGGCTTCTGTCATACAAAAGTTACTTAAATCCGAACTGGTTCTCTAGCAAATTAGTAAGCAGGTCTCACCCCATGTTCGAGAATGGCCTTTTTGCCTTTATTCAGATTACAACCTCTCACTTTCAGTTATTTGAAAAGGAAATCTCCCAAATATCGCTATTTTTAAAACAAGCCATAGAAAGTTGGTTGCAATATCAATTTAACCCACCAGAAAAGACAGAACAAATAATACAACAGCTATGGTGGTTAAACTCAAATACTAATTGATAAAAAATATTTTTTTTGAAAAGGTATAATCTTTGTAAATGATATCATAAATAGGACTGGTGGAGTTGTCACACATGCAGCTAACAAAAACATATGGAAATGTCTGTTCTACCAAAATTACAACTAACTAATTGCAGCATTACCACAAAAATGGAAGAGGAAAGTGGAAGGCTGAAAAAGGAACTTGTCTGTCAGCCCTGCATTAAACCCAATCTAGACTTTATGAAAAATGTATAATAGAGGTGCTGTGGGTGGACAAAAATATACAAAACAAATATTTTTTTAAAAGACTGCAAGTGCTTGTGGAACTTCTCTGCTGACACCAGAGCAGAGTAAAAGGCAATTGACAGGAGTGTTTGGGTGTCAGAGTTCTTAAAGTGCTTTTGCCCCTTTAATACTGGTCAGTCAGTCCTTAAACAGGGAAATGGTTCCTAAGTCTTCTGTGGGCCAGGGGGAACTAGTGTGTATATATATATATATATATGTTAAAGAAAATTGTGATTAATAAAAAAGTATAGCAGTTTCATTTAAGGACCAAAAAATGGACAGCTGTGCCATATAGATTGCAAAAATAGTTGGGAAAAGATTTTTAACGTACCGATTCCATGACACATGGTTTATGAACTGATACGCAAAACCACTCCGGATTCCAAAAATGTACACTGCTCAAAAAAATAAAGGGAACACTAAAATAACACATCCTAGATCTGAATGAATGAAATAATCTTATTAAATACTTTTTTCTTTACATAGTTGAATGTGCTGACAACAAAGTCACAAAAATAATCAATGGAAATCCAATTTATCAGCCCATGGAGGTCTGGATTTGGAGTCACACTCCAAATCCAGTGGAAAAGTCACACTCCAAATCAAGTGGAAAACCACACTACAGGCTGATCCAACTTTGATGTAATGTCCTTAAAACAAGTCAAAATGAGGCTCAGTAGTGTGTGTGGCCTCCACGTGCCTGTATAACCTCCCTACAATGCCTGGGCATGCTCCTGATGAGGTGGCGGATGGTCTCCTGAGGGATCTCCTCCCAGACCTGGACTAAAGCATCCGCCAACTCCTGGACAGTCTGTGGTGCAACGTGGCGTTGGTGGATGGAGCGAGACATGATGTCCCAGATGTGCTCAATTGGATTCAGGTCTGGGGAACGGGCGGGCCAGTCCATAGCATCAATGCCTTCCTCTTGCAGGAACTGCTGACACTCCAGCCACATGAGGTCTGCGCACCTGCTAATTTCTTTGCTATTGAACATACTTCTTTCCGTATGAAATATTATAGTTTAATTACATTTTAGAGTACCTGAGGATTAAATTGACATATTTTGACTTGTTTTAAAGTTTAGCGGTAGCTTTTTGGATTCCTTTTTCTGCAGGTTGAACAAGTGGATTACTCAAATCGATGGCTAAACTGAGTTTTTGGGAAATAAAGAAGGATTTTATCTAACAAAACGACCATGCATGTTGTAGCTGGGACCCTTTGGATTGCAAATCAGAGGAAGATTTTCAAAAAGTAAGTGAATATTTAAATCGCTATTTGTGATTTTATGAAGCCTGTGCTGGTTGAAAATTATTTTGATGTGGAGCGCCGTCCTCAAACAATCGCATGGCATGCTTTCGCTGTAAAGCCTATTGTAAATCGGACAATGCAGTTAGATGAACAAGACTTTAAGCTTTTAACCGATATAAGACACTTGTATGTACCTAAATGTTTAATATCCATAATATTTATGATTATTTATTTGAATTGCGCGCCCTCCAATTTCACCAGAAATTGTCGGCAGGTGTCCCGCTGGCGGGACGCCTAGCCCTTAACTTACACAAGGCAAATCATTTTTTGCAAAATTAAATATAGAAGTTTATATTAGTAGGCAAGTGTCTCAACTTCAACAATATTGTGTTTTTTGTATTTCTAATACATTTAATACTTTCTTGTAGATGTTTTCTAAGACCCCTTTTCCATCTGTTGGACCAGAAATCAAAGCTTTTGCTTATTACTAAATTAAGGATGGAAAATTGTTGCCCCCAAAAAATATGCCTTAATTTAAAAAATGTAAATATTTGTGCTGCTGTAAACACACCGATATCCAGAGAAATTAAGAGGCATGTAATTGAATAGGGACAGTTGAACTGAAAAGCACTTCCACAGGAGTTTGCATCAGGAGTCAAGTGTACTCATGAAGATTACATGCATGAGGAAATGAAAGCTTGTTTTGCCAATATAAACCTTCCTCTCAGCTCAGGAGAAAGCATTCCTTTCAAAACCACAAAGAATGATTTAAATCAGAATCAAAAAACAGTATTGCCATGCAACAAATGTTGCAAGGAATCTTTGCACAAAACCACCACAACAGTACAAACTTAAATGTGACAGCAAACTTAATTTGACTGAATAAATCTAAAGAACGTGGACACAAGCAGCAATCATTAGTTCTAAGGAAGGTGCTCAGTGCAGTAAGCGCGTGTGTCCCAGGCCAAGTAACTCAGTCAGGTGAGAGTGGTACAAAGTGTTCCCAAGGTGACGACGTAAAATGCCTATGTCATTCTCCACAGCTATCTGTTTCAGTTCCTGCATTAGATTTCACTGGATTCACACTTTACTTTCCACTGCTGAGCACTTGCCAGCACACCAGCAATGTAAACACCTAGACTGAATAGCGTTTAATAATTTTTTATTCAGCATTGAGAAAATGTAGAATCTTTCTAATCAACTGTCCCTAAGGACCTAGCTCAAATGCAGCAGGACATATACCTACCCATTTAGACAAAAACATTACCTCTCGTCTCCTCCCTCTTTCTGCGTTTTCTCCATTTTCTCCACAAAATCAGAGAATTTCATGTCTATCCGTCGAGACTTGGGTGAAAAATTCTCAAAGTTGGCCATTTTCTTCTCGTCATAGTAGAGGAATTTGTGGTTTTCCGCGATGTACACAGAGAAGTCCCCGCTCCCAATGTTGTCCTGCAGGTACGGGATGTCCCACTTCAGAGCTGGATACACTAGATTGGTGTCTGTTAAAACCAATGGTTCCTGGAAACAAAAAAAGTAGGACATGTTAGATAAGATTAGAATAACAGAAATGGATGGAATTAAGCTTTCACATTAACAAAAACAGCATACATGCAAAGACTGCATGTACTCTGATCTACCCATTACTTATAATATAGGACTGAAGCAAGCAAAATTGTTATTTAATTCAATAAAATGTATTAAACCTTTTCTGCATAATTTGTGAACACACATGTATTACTAATAGTAATAGACCTACAGTGCATTTGAAAAGTATTCAGACCTTGACCTTTTACAAATTTTGTTAAGTTTCAGCTTTTTTAAATTTATTTTTAATCTACATATAATACCCCATAATGCTAAAGCAAAAACAGGTTTACATTTTTTTGCAAATGTATAAATAAAAAAATAACTGAAATATGACATTTATATAAGTATTCAGACCCTTTACTCAGTACTTTGTTGAAGCACCTTTGGCAGCGATTACAGGCTCAAGTCTTCTTGGGTATGACGCTACAAGCTTGGCACACCTGTATTTGGGGAGTTTCTTCCATTCTTCTCTGCAGATCCTCAAACTCTGTCAGGATGGATGGGGAGCATCGCTGCACAGCTATTTTCAGGTGTCTCCAGAGATGTTCGATCGGGTTTAAGTCCAGGCTCTGGCTGGGCCACTCGAAGACATTGAGACTTGTCTCAAAGCCACTCCTGCGAATTCTTGGTTGTGTGCTTAGGGTCGTTGTCCTGTTGGAAGGTGAACCTTCGCCCCAGTCTGAGGTCCTGAGCAGGTTTTCATCAAGGATCTCTCTGTACTTTGCTCCGTTCATCTTTGCCTCAATCCTGACTAGTCTCCCAGTCCCTCCCACACAATGTTGCTTTAATCAGACCAGATAATCTTGTTTCTCATGGTCAGAGTCCTTTAGATGCCTTTTGCCAAACTCCAAGCAGGCTGTCATGTGCCTTTTACTGAGGAGTGGCTTCCGTCTGGCCACTCTACCATAAAGGTCTGATTGGTGGAGTGCTATAGAGATGGGAGAAGCTTCCAGAAGGACAACCATCTCCACAGAGGAAATCTGGAGCTCTGTCAGAATGACCATCGGGTTCTTGGTCACCTCCCTGACCAAGGCCCTTCTCCCCGATTGCGCAGTTGGGCCAGCTCTATGAAGAGTCTTGGTGGTTCCAAACTTTTCCATTTAAGAATGATGGGAGGCCACTGTGTTCTTGGGGACCTTCAATGCTGCAGACTTTTTTTGGTACCCTTCCCCAGATCTGTGGCATGACACAATAGCCCAAATCTGAATCATACAGCTGACAAAAACAGTTGCTTTTTCCAATATTGTTGTGACATGACGGCGTTTGAAGTTTGGACATTGTGCTTTACAAGCTATCAGACCCGACCCAAAACAACTCATTCACCTCCTAGCCATCATTTCTCCGTTTCTGGTCAAGACTCAATCCCTCCTCCTCCCCCATCCGAGTTCACCACAGATCATAAGTGGGACCACCATCCTTTTCGTACTTTCCCACTTTCCTCTCAAAAAGCTATATTTGGATCACAGAGGTAACTGGCCTCACACTGCTCATGTCAGCATGATTCTAATAAAAATAGCTGAATAAAGACCAAGGAATAAAAACAGTGATTTGCATGCAGAAAACATTACTTTGCAGATGAATCTCACAGTACACAACACAGTTAGGCCTAGATGTCCCATGCACAATACTGTTGCGCACCAAGCCCTGCATATGGGACATAACTGATGTTCACCACAGTCCACTGTTGTGAACAGTTACAAAGTAATAGTCAAGATGTCTGCTATAATGATTTACTATAGTGGCACATGCATTCCAGTGTTATTACAGGGGGTCATTTCCATGTAAAAGGACCCATGAGCATCAACATGTGATGGTCATAGCAGCATATCAAGTTGGGTGACAAATGAAAGCCAAGAGTCTACATTTTTCAACCATTTTCCATCCTGCAAATTAGGCACAAGCAAAGGCTTTGATTTCTTCTTGTCAAAAGAAATCAAAGCAAAAAAGGGATCTTAGAAAAGGTGGTTTAGAAAACATCTACCAGTTGGAGCATAACTAACGAAATTACAATTAATGAAAATGTATGCTTCATCCAGTATAAACTAATGTATAGAATGTATCATACAAGAGAGAAATTTAACAAATTCTACAGCACAACGCCAGAGTCATGTCTTAAGTATAAAACTAATAATGACTCAATAATCCATGCTTTCTGGGAATGTTATGAAGCCCGGAAGTTGTGTGCAGAGCTAGAAAGTTGGCTGTCAGAAATATTACAATGTGAACGTACTTTTAATCCGCCTGTCTGCATATTTCAACACATGGCATATGGGGGTGTAGTGAGATAATCATCCAGCCCATTGGGTCTCTTCTCACTCATCTTGAAAAAACATACTCAAATCTTGGAAATCAAATCAATCCGCCATCATTAACACAATAGAAAAATTGAATAATTTATTATTTAAATATTGAAATAGCATGGGCTACCGAGGAAGCCTTAAATTGTACCAATTTGTTTAAGTGGCAAACAATAATGCAGGCACTTGGGATGGGGGTGAGAGCATGCGGGTCTGGGCAGATGAGATGTGGTCGTGGTTTGTGTGCATTTGTACGTTGTTGTTCGTATAAGTTTGTATCTGGATAACAACAAAAAAAGTTTAAAAAAATGAACACATCTACCAGAAAAAGGTATCAGAAATATATCAAAACACAATGTTGAATACCCCTGTCAACTAATATCAAAACTTATTTAGTTGGTCTGTAAATAACCAAATCTGAACCAATCATAGACATCTATGTTTCACAAGTTTGGACAGTACCTTACAGTAGAGTACAGCAAACAAAAGTAGAGTATAGTTCAGCACAGTAAAAGTAGAGTATAGTTCAGTACAGTATATTACAGTGCAGTAAAGAAAGGTAGAGTATAGATCAGTACAGTACATTACGGTAAAGAAAGGTAGAGTATAGTTCAGTATAGTAAAGAAAGGAGTATAGATCAGTACAGTACATTTCAGTAAAGAAAAGAGAGTGTAGTTCAGTACAGTAAAGAAAGGAGAGTATAGTACAGTACAGTGAAACAGATGCTGTTTGGAAAGCACAGTATAGTACAGCAAAGCACAGTAGTTTACAGTAAAAAATAATTTGAGTATAGTTCAGTACAGTAGAATGCTTACGTGTGTTTTTGTAGAGCAAAACTTCTCGTGGAAGGTACTACACAGCGCACAGACTAGAGGGCGACCGATTAATCGGAATGGCTGATAAATTAGGGCCGATTTCGAGTTTTCATAATCGGTAATCGGCATTTTTGGGCACCGATCATGGCCGATTACATTGCAGTCCACAAGGAGATTGCGTGGCAGGCTGACTACCTATAATGCGAGTGCAGCAAGGAGCCAAGGTATGGTGCTAGCTAGCATTAAACGTATCTTATAAAAAAAACAATCAATCTTAACTTAATCACTAGTTAACTACACATGGTTGATGATATTACTAGTTTATCTAGCTTGTCCTGCGTTGCATATAATCGATGCGGTGCCTGTTAATTTATCATTGAATCATAGCCTCCTTCACCAAACGTTTATTTAACAAGCGCATTCGCGAAAAAAGCACTGTCGTTGCACCAATGTGTACCTAACCATAAACATCAATGCCCTTCTTTAAAATCAATACACAAGTATATATTTTTAAACCTGCATATTTAGTTAATATTGCCTGCTAACATGCATTTCTTTTAACTAGGGAAAATGTGTCACTTCTCTTGCGTTCTGTGCAACAGAGTCAGGCTATATGCAGCAGTTTGGGCTGCCTGTCTCGTTGCGAACTGTGTGAAGACCAACTTCGCCAAACGGGGGATGACTTAACAAAAGCGCATTTGCGAAAAAAGCACAATCGTTGCACGAATGTACCTAACCATAAACATCAATGCCTTTCTTAAAATCAATACACAGAGGTATATTTTTTTAAACCTGCTTATTTAGTTCAAAGAAATCCAGGTTAGCAGGCAATATTAAACTAGGGAAATTGTGTCACTTCTCTTGCGTTCATTGCACGCAGAGTCAGAGTATAGGCAACAGCTTGGGCCGCCTGGCTCGTTGCGAACTAATTTGCCAGAATTTTACGTAATTATGACATAACATTGAAGGTTGTGCAATGTAACAGGAATATTTAGACTTAGGGATGCCACCCGTTAAGATAAAATACGTAACGGTTCCGTATTTCACTGAAAGAATAAACGTTTCGTTTTCGAAATTATAGTTTCCGGATTTGACCATATTAAGACATAAGGCTCGTATTTCAGTGTGTTATTATGTTATAATTAAGTCTATGATTTGATATAGCAGTCTGACTGAGCGGTGGTAGGCAGCAGCAGGTTCGTAAGCATTCATTCAAACAGCACTTTTGTGCGTTTGCAAGCAGCTCTTCCCTGTGCTTCAAGCATTGAGCTGTTTATGACTTCAAGCCTATCAACTCCCGAGATTAGGCTGGTGTAAACGATGTGAAATGGCTAGCTAGTTAGCGGGTGCGCGCTAATAGCATTTCAAATCAGTGACGTAACTCGCTCAGACCTTGAAGTAGTTGTTCCCCTTGCTCTGCAAGGGCCGAGCCTTTTGTGGAGCGATGGGTAAAGATGCTTCGAGGGTGGCTGTTGTCGATGTGTTCCTGGTTTGAGCGCAGGTAGGGGCAAGGAAAGGGACGGAAGCTATACTGTTACACTGGCAATACTAAAGTGCCTATAAGAACATCCAATAGTCAAAGGTATATGAAATACAAATGGTATAGAGAGAAATAGTCCTATTATAACTACAACCTAAAACTTCTTAACTGGGAATATTGAAGACATGTTAAAACAAACCACCAGCTTTCATATGTTCTCATGTTCTGAGCAAGGAACTTAAACATTAGCTTTTTTACATGGCACATATTGCACTTTTACTTTCTTCTCCAACACTTTGTTTTTGCATTATTTAAACCAAATTGAACACGTTTCATTATTTATTTGAGACTAAATAGATTTTATTTATGTATTATAATAACTTAAAATAAGTGTTCAGTATTGTTGTAATTGTCATTATTAATCGGTATCAGCTTTTTTTGGTCCTCCAATAATCGGTATCGCCGTTAAAAAATCATAATCGGTCGACCTCTAATGTTATCAGAAGCCTGCTCCCTAAGTTTGTTGTATTCACTGCTTTAGCACACTCCGCCAACCCGGATGTCCTAGCCGTGTCTGAATCCTGGCTTAGGAAGGCCACCAAAAATTCTGAAATTTCCATCCCCAACTACAACATTTTCCACCAAGATAGAACTGCCAAAGGGGGTGGAGTTGCAATCAACTGCAGAGATAGCCTGCAAAGTTCTGTCATGCTATCCAGGTCTGTGCCCAAACAGTTCGAGCTTCTACTTTTAAAAATCCACCTTTCCAGAAATAAGTCTCACTGTTGCTGCTTGTTATAGACCCCCCTCAGCCCCCAGCTGTGCCCTGGACACCATATGTGAATTAATTGCCCCCCATTTATCTTCAAAGTTTGTACTGTTAGGTGACCTAAACTGGGATATGCTTAACACCCATGCCATTCTACAATCTAAGCTAGATGCCCTCAATCTCACAAATATTATCAAGGAACCTACCAGGTACAACCCTAAATCCGTAAACACGGCACCCTCACAGATATCATCCTGACCAACTTGCCCTCGAAATACACCTCTGCTGTCTTCAACCAGGATCTCAGCGATGACTGCCTCATTGCCTGCGTCTAATGGGTCCGCGTCAAACGACCACTGTCAAACACTCCCTAAAACATTTCAGTGAGCAGGCCTTTCTAATAGACCTGGCCCAGGTATCCTGGAAGGATATTGACCTCATTCCATCAGTAGAGGATGCATGGTTATTCTTTAAAAGTGTTTTCCTCACCATATTCCCACGCGGGGACCAGTACGGGGAAAAAAATGTATGAAATGTATGCATTCACTACTGTAAGTCGCTCTGGATAAGAGCGTCTGCTAAATGACTAAAATCTAAAATATTAAATAATCATGCCCCATTCAAAAAATGTAGAACTAAGAACAGATATAGCCCTTGGTTCACTCCAGACTTGACTGCCCTTGACCAGCACAAAAACATCCTGTGGCGTACTGCATTAGCATCGAATAGCCCCCGCGATATGCAACTTTTCAGGGAAGTTAGGAAACAATATACACAGGCAGTTTGAAAAAGCTAGCCTTTGCTTTCCTAACATAAATTTGCATCCTGTAGCACAAACTCCAAAAAAGCTCTGGAACACTAAAGTCCATGGAGAATAAGAGCACCTCCTCCCAGCTGCCCATTGCACTGAGGCTAGGAAACACTGTCACCACTGATAAATCTACGATAATCAAGAATTTCAAAAATAATTTTTCTACGACTGGCCATGCTTTCCACCTGGCTACCCCTACCCTGGTCAACAGCTCTGCACCCGCCACAGCAACTGGCCCAAGCCTCCCCCATTTCTCCTTCACCCAAATCCAGATAGCTGATGTTCTGAAAGAGCTGCAAAATCTGGACACCTACCCCTCAGCAAATTGGATGTAGTCTGTCACAGTGATTTCCGTTTTGTCACCAAAGCCCCATATACTACCCATCACTGCGACCTGTATGCTCTCATTGACTGGCCCTCGCTTCATATTCATCGCCAAACCCACTGGCTCCAGGTCATCTATAAGGCTTTGCTAGGTAAAGCCCTGCATTATCTCAGCTCACTGGTCACCATAGCAGCACCCACACGTAGCACGCGCTCCAGCAGGTATATTTCACTGGTCATCCCCAAAGCCAACTCCTGCTTTGGCCGCCTTTCCTTCCAGTTCTCTGCTGCCAATGACTGGAACGAATTGCAATTTTTTAAATCACTGTGTACAGGTGCAATGATCGGTAAGCTGCTCTGACAGCTGATGCTTAATGTTAGTGAGGGAGATAAGACTTATATCTCCCTCACTAACATTAAGCATCAGCTGTCAGAGCAGCTTACCGATCATTGCACCTGTACACAGCCCATCTGTAAATAGCCCACCCAAATACCTCATCCCCATATTATTTCTTTTTTTGCTCCTTTGCACCCCAGTATCTCTACTTGCACATTCATCTTCTGCACATCTATCACTCCAGTGTTTAATTGCTAAATTGTAATTATTTCACCACTATGGCCTCTTTATTGCCTTACTACATTTGCACACACTGTATATAGATTTTTCTATTGTATTATTGACTGTACGTTTGTTTATCCCATGTGTAACTGTGTTGTTTGTGTCACACTGCTTTGCTTTATCTTGGCCAGGTCACAGTTGTAAATGAGAACTTGTTATCAACTGGCCTACCTGTTTAAATATTTTTATTTATTTAACAAAACAAATTATTATTTTTTTTTTACATCTAAACAAGTGGATGATTTATCTTAAGGCTTCCCTAAATGTATGTGTGTGTGTGTGTGTGTGTGTGTGTGTATATATATATCTAGATATCTATCTGTCTATCTGTCTATCTGTCTATCTGTCTATCTGTCTATCTGTCTATCTGTCTATCTGTCTATCTATCTATCTATCTATATATCTATATATCTATATATCTATATATCTATATATATATATATATATATATATATATATATATATATATAGATCTAACTTCATTGGATTATATCTACAACTTTTTCTAAATTACCAAAAAATGTATAAACTTAACCTCAAAATCATTTTGATGGAATGACTTCAAAAATGTTGATGAAACAAGGGACATTTGTAGTTGATCAAGACTAGTGGCAGCCAGAGGAACTGTTTAATGTAATGAAAATGAAATAATGAATGTGAAAGATTTGGCGGAAGACAGCTGAGCCATTCTGGAGAGAGACTTGCCTATACCGTCGCCACACACTACTCTTCTTGTCTCAACATTTTCAAATTATACTCAAGACACTTCACACATATTTTAGATGCTTTTCTCTGACAGCTCAATAACCAGGTAGGCCAATCGCGCTGCGCAAATTGCATGCTTCCCAAATAGGCATAGGTCTACGAGCTTGCGATTTTAAACAATCCATAGCAACAACAAAAAATAACAAGGTAATTATTCTCAAATCCTCTGTAGCTGTGATGATTTCTGGCAAAGTATTTTGAATGATTTAATTACATCTGTATAGACAGGAGTAATTATATAATATGCCATTTCTCTCCTGTTCTTTTGGTTTCTATATAAACTTTATTTTGTTGTCCAGAAGCCATGGGAACAATCCTAGTCATATTAGCAACCGATCCAGCTGTTGCATCTTTAGATTCGCCCTTTTTCTAAGTTTCAAACAGAAATTTTCATCTCTGTCACATATGGAACCGCCATCAGGTGTGCTGTTTAGAATGGGGATTTCACACTAATTGCATTTTGACAAATGTTTGAAAATGATGTTTTATTGGCTGCTTCATTACATGAGTTGCATGCTCTGTTAAGACGCATTACCATAATCTAAATGTGATTTCTGTCATTCTGATCACCGTGGGTAGACGCCCTACTGGGTTATGCACCCAATGCATGTGCGTCCGGTAAATTTCTCAAATTTCTCAATTAAAATCTTACTGATCACATTGTCCGGCGCCACATTTTCATAACGGAAACCCTGATTCATATCCATAATTATGCATTACCCTGATTCATATCCAGAATTATGCATTTCTGTGTAGTACAGATCAGGGACCCATGATGAAATGCTGTTAACGGGAGCAAATCCACTTCACTTACTGTAGTTCAATGACCAAAACACATTTTTTCAAACTCAAGGTGTCAAAACATAGCTGACCCCCCCATTCTTTCTGCAAACATCTTTGAATCTTAATTTGGAGCAGATATTTACCTGAGGGAGATTTTACCGAAATTCTGTTACTCAAACTTTGCATCTGCACAGTTCTTCCAGTAAATGAGTTTTTGTAACATTTTCAGTGTAAATTGGTTTTGTTTGGCATACATTTTAATTGAAAAATAACCGTTGCATCTCTCTGTAATGTAGGCCACATTATAAATCAACTAGCCAATATAATTTCATGGGAACCCACGACATATCAGCTCTAGGAAATGCACACTGACTTTTGGTGAGACGCATTCAGGTGGAGGTATGATCTGTTTGATTATTGAACAGGTAATAGTGCAGATTACCTGGCTGAAAAACTGTAAAGGACAGGAGAAAAAGTCTGCTTCATATGAAAATAAACTAGGCTATGGTAGGCCAAACTAATTATCTGCACTTCAGAGTGTCATTGCTATGCAGACTTCCATGTAAAGTCCAGTGTTCTCTGGTCTTGGTTCTGGGGACCCACAGGGTGTAGCCTAAAGCCAAGCTTGTGTTCCAGTCCAGCATCAAAAACACGTTTCACCTAATCAACTGATCATCAAGCCCTGCCTTAATAAATCGGTACAGGAACTGCACATTCTGTGTAGGACCCCAGGGCCAAGTTTGAAGAACACTGGACTTGTCCACTATTACCCAGACCAGGTGGGGTCTCTCTTGCATGATATTTAATCCATGCAGGACAAACCTGGGTTAATAGAGAAAAAAAAGTGCTGCGAACGTCAACATATTGTAGCAAACGGAGGGATCTGGAAGCAAACCCGGGTCTCCGGCGTGAAAGGTATAGCGCCAATAGGTGGAATTGTAACCCACTTGGTGGAATTGTAACGTGGCTCATATAGTGAGGCTGGCTACACTGCCCCTCCAAACGGGAAGGAACTTTTCCATGCTTCGACTTTCTTTTAAGCCCTTTCACACGTCCACCCATGCATTCCGATGGCCTCACGGTACCATCCCACTTCGGACACCAGTGTAGCTAACGGAGGGCGTGGGAAGCAAACTCAGGTCTCCAGTGTGAAAGGCTGACACCCTGCGCCAATAACCCATAATAGATCATTCTAACATGGCTCATTTGGCGAGGATCGCTAAAATATGCTTAGCTAGTTAACGTTAATTAGTTGGGCTAGCTTGCCCAGCTGATTCAGTTGGGAGGACATTTGGGTACCTTACCACAACATACAGGATACAAGCTGCAGGTATTGACTAGCTAACCGTTTTGTCTCACTGAACACTAACTTAGGTTCCAGTTCGAGTTAGCTGTCAGACTCGAACAGGAAACTGACAGTGCATATGAATTGTCACTTTACCTCGTTGTTTATGAGCATCTCCGCTCTAGGATCCGTGTGAGAGAGTCTGGGTATCGGTCTGGTCTGGAAAGGATACTTTCGAAGTTGATATTCGCTCCAGATAGGACTGTGGACCACCGAGAATTCTGCGGCACCGCCTTCGCTTGCCGTCGGATCATTCTCGACTGTTGCCATGCCTGTGTACCGAACCCAAGATTGCCCCTCGCCCACTATCAAAATATGTTTTCTTAACTCGATATACGGGAACTATGCAGTATACTACCTGTTTGCTCACAACATTGCCATGCAGAAATAGTCTGTTTCGTTTCTGATGCAAGAAACGCCGAGTCCACAAGTATCGTCAGCAACACTAAAAAAGTACTTCCGGTTCACGGAATTTCGCAAATTTAAAAATAAAAGTCCCCCACGTAATTAGCATGTAAATCATGGTGGGGCAGACCCCCCCAGTTCTGAGTTTACAGTTGTTTTGAACATGGCAGAAGTCATGCTGGATTGACAGCATGTCCATGGTATTCAACCTTTTCTGGCCATGGTGTTGCATGTGAATGTTTATCCTTTTAAGCTTGGAAAAGAGACCATTTCAAACAGATGTTTTAAATCTTTAAAACCAGACTTACATTTTAGAAGACATTTTTATCCAGAGAAACTTACAGTAGTGACTGCATTTATTTTCATTTGTACTGGTCCCCCATGGGAATCAAACCCACGACCCTGGCGTTGCAAGTGCCATGCTCTACCAACTGAGCTACATTGGACTTGGACCACACACACACTAGTATTATGTTATGACAATGAAGTTGCTTCCTCTGGAGCTCAAAATGGCCTTTATACCGTCTTCATCTGAATGTATGATATATGAGACCTGGAAATCTAGTGCATTTGTAGTGTCCAGAACAATAACTAATTTGATCTTTTTCACCTTTATTTAACCAGGTAAGCAAGTTGAGAACAAGTTCTCATTTACAATTGCGACCTGGCCAAGATAAAGCAAAGCAGTTCGACACGTACAACAACACAGAGTTATACATGGAGTAAAACAAACATACAGTCAATAATATAGTAGAAAAATGAGTCTATATACAATGTGAGCAATTGAGGTGAGATAAGGGAGGTAAAGGCAAAAAAGGCCATGGTGGCAGAGTGAATACAATATAGCAAGTAAAACACTGGAATGGTAGAGGAAGAAATTTGAAATTTGTAGTGGAAGAAAGTGCAAGGTAGAAATATAAATAATGGGGTGCAAAGGAGCAAAATAAATAAATAAATAAATACAGTAGGGGAAGAGGTAGTTGTTTAGGCTAAATTATATATGGGCTATGTACAGGTGCAGTGATCTGTGAGCTGCTCTGACAGCTGGTGTAACGGCCGTCGTTGAATAAAGTAGACCAAGGCGCAACGTGGTTAGTGCTCATCATGAATTTATTAAAGCTAGAACACTTTAAACAAAAAACCGACAGCCAAACAGTTCTGTCAGGTACTAAACAGAAATTAACTACCCACCAACCCCAAAGGAAAACAAGCTGCCTAAGTATGACTCCCAATCAGCGACAACGATGTACAGCTGTCCCTGATTGAGAGCCATACCAGGCCAAAACAAAGAAATACAAAGCATAGAAAAAAGGACATAGAATGCCCACCCAAATCACACCCTGACCAACCTAAATAGAGACATAGAAAAGGCTCTCTCAGGTCAGGGCTTGACAGCTGGTGCTTAAAGCTAGTGAGGGAGATAAGTGTTTCCAGTTTCAGAGATTTTTGTAGTTCGTTCCTGTCATCTCACATGAACAATGGCCAAGTATCCACTTATTTTAATATATGTTTTTTTTTGTATCCTTATGATTTCGAAAATGTACTACACAGTAAGGATTGGACTCGTTCATCTTTCCTGCAAATAGGCTTACCCATGAGAACTTATTGAAATGCCTACCACTTCTCTCAGAATGGACCCTCTCCCATTAATCACGAGCCAATGTAAACACACCATTATTTGGAGTGGTATGCCTGAACCCTCCAAAATATGCCTCATCTGACAAAACCCATTTGCTTGCTTATTTTGACATCAACCTCTCCAGTTACATGTGCTCATCTGAGTCAGTTGTCATAGAGCTTACAATTTCCTCATCTGATAAACCTCTACCACAATGTTGTGTCTCAGTGGTAGTATTCATTCCCAATATCTTTGGTGTCTGAGATTTGATTGAGCTGGGTTAACTTCTCTACGGTAGGGGGCAGTATTTTGACGTCCGGATGAAAGGCGTGCCCAAATTAAACTGCCTGCTACTCAGACTCAGAAGGTAGGATATGCATATTATTAGTAGATTTGGATAGAAAACACTGAAGTTTCTAAAACTGTTTGAATGATGTCTGTGAGTATAACACAACTCATATGGCAGGCAAAACCCTGAGAAACATCCAACCAGGAAGTTGAAAATCTGAGGCTTGTAGTTTTTTTAATTGATTCCCTATTCAAACTACAGTGACTTAGGGGTCATTTTGCAGTTCCTAAGGCTTCCACTAGATGTCAACAGTCTTTAGAACGTTGTTACAGGCTTCTACTGTGACCTGGAAGGGAATGACAGTCATTTCAACCAGGTGTCAAGCTGAGTGCCATTAGATCAGTCATGCATGTGGCCGTCGGTGGGAGGTGATTTCATTTTCCTTTCTGAAGACAAAGGATTTGTCCGGTTGGAATATTATCGAAGATGTATGATAAAAACATCCTAAAGATTGACGCTATACATCGTTTGACATGTTTCTACAAACTGTAGTATAACTTTTTGGACTTTTCGTCTCAACAAAATGTGCAAGCATGGTGCATTTGGATAACTCGACTGAACGCGCGAACAAAACGGAGGTATTTGGACATAAATATGGAGTTTATCGAACAAAACTAACATTTCTTGTGGAAGTGGGAGTCCTGGGAGTGCATTCCGACGAAGATCAGCAAAGGTAAGTGAAGATTTATAATACTATTTCTGACTTTTTTGGACTCCAGAACTTGGCGGGTAACTGTATAGCTTGCTTTGATGGCTGAGCTCTGTACTCAGAATTTTGAAAAATGTGCTTTCGCCGTAAAGCTATTTTGAAATCTGACACAGCGGTTGCATTAAGGAGAAGTGTATCTATAATTCTTTCAATAACTGTTGTAAAGTTTATCAACGTTTATGATGAGTATTTTTGTAAATTGATGTGCTCATTCACCGGAAATTTTGGAGGCAATACATTTTCTGAACATCACGCGCCAATGTAAAATGGGTTTTTTGGATATAAATATGAACTTTATCGAGCAAAACATACATGTATTGTGTAACATGAAGTCCTATGAGTGCCATCTGATGAAGATCATCAAAGGTTAGGGATTCATTTTAGCTGTATTTCTGGTTTTTGTGACGCCTCCCCTTGCTTGGAAAATGGCTGTGTGGTTTTTCTTGTCAAGGTGATGTGCTAACATAATCTAATGCTATGCTTTCGCCGTAAAGCCTTTTTGAAATCGGACAATGTGGTTGGATTGATGAAAATCTTATCTTTAAAATGGGATATAATAGTTGTATGTTTGAGAAATTTGAAATTTGTCGTTTGAATTTGGCGCCCTGCTATTTCACTGGTTGTTGAATAGTGTGTCCCGCAGGTGGAACGGTCACGTCCCACCTACCCAAGAGAGGTTTAAATGTGGAAGATGCATTCAGTTGTACAACTGCCTAGGTATCCCCCTTATTGGTATTTGGCACCTCCATTAGTAAGAGTGTATGGAATGGAGTTTTATTTCACACTACGGTAAGCAACAACAAAAAAAAGTGTTAGCTTGATTTGTTTCTTCAACTGATATTCCACACAAAAACAGCCAATTAATTTATTGGAATTAATATAACATGCAGAATGAAATGTGGGCATTACAAGAAAGACAGAGTAATAACCAGGAGGCTGTTTGACACAGCCCCCCTGAAAAACACAACATATTGGGGTTAGTAGAACCCTGAAAAACTAAACATATTGGGGTTAGTAGAACCCTGAAAAACATAACATATTGGGGTTAGTAGAACCCTGAAAAATGTGACATATTGGGTTTAGTAGAACCCTGAAAAACGTAACATATTGGGGCTTGTAGAACCCTGAAAAACATAACATATTGGGGTTAGTAGAACCCTAAAAAATTAAACATATTGGGGCTTGTAGAACCCTGAAAAACATAACATATTGGGGTTAGTAGAACCCTGAAAAACGAAACATATTGGGGCTAGTAGAACCCTGAAAAAACAGAACATATTGGGGTTAGTAGAACCCCAGCTGAGTATTTTCCACCCCAGTTAATTTGAGACAGGTAGTAAGGTTTTCTCTTTACCCGTTTGTGGTCTTAAAATGACAAAACCATGAAATCACATGAATATGCTTTTGGGCCACATATTTGCCACATATTTGGAGATAGGTTGACAGTGACAACATAACATTCTAAAAGTGTAGCTGTCCACGGCGCTGATATGTGTCTCATTGTTCAAATGTCAGCATAAAGCTTCCTATGACTTAGCTTTTTGTTCAAACTCACCGGTTTTCTATTCTAAGGACTCAAGTGAGCAGACTGAACCCTGGTTTTATGGACACACAATTGATCGCTTTTCCTTTACAGTGCTATTTATATACCATGGCGTGTCCAGGCTAGAGGTCGACCGATTAATCGGAATGGATGATTAATTAGGGCCGATTTCAAGTTTTCATTACATTCGGTAATCGGTATTTTTGGCCACCGATTTGCAGATTTATTTTTATTTTTAATACTTTTTACACCTTTATTTAACTAGGCAAGTCAGATTAAGAACACATTCTTATTTTCAATGACGGCCTAGGAACTGGGGTTAACTGCCTTGTTCAGTGGGGATTTTGCAACCTTCGGTTAATAGTCCAACTCTCTAACCACCTGCTTTACATTGCACTCCACGAGGAGCCTGCATGGCAGGCTGACTACCTGTTACGCGAGGGCAGCAAGAAGCCAAGGTAAGTTGCTAGCTAGCATTAAACTTATCTTAGAAAAAACTATCAATCTTAACATAATCACTAGTTAACTACACATGGTTGATGATATTACTAGTTTATCTAATGTGTCCTGCGTTGCATATAATCGATGCGGTGCCTGTTAATTTCTCATTGAATCACAGCCTACTTCGACAAACGGGTGTTGATTTAACAAGCGCATTTGCGAAAAAAGCACTGTCGTTGCACCAATGTACCTAACCATAAACATCAATGCCTTTCTTTAAAATCAATACACAAGTATATATTTTTAAACCTGCCTATTTAGTTAATATTGCCTGCTAACATGAAATTGTGTCACATCTCTAGCGTTCATTACACGCAGAGTCAGGGTATATGCAACAGTTTGGGCCGCCTGGCTCGTTGCGAACTAATTTGCCAGAATTCTACGTAATTATGACATAACATTGAAGGTTATGCAATGTAACAGGAATATTTAGACTTGGGGATGCCACCCGTTAGATAAAATACGGAACGGTTCCGTATTTCACTGAAAGAAAAAACGTTTGTTTTCGAGATGATAGTTTCCGAATTCAACCATATTAATGACCTAAGGCTCGTATTTCTGTGTGTTTATTATATTATAATTAAGTCTATGATTTGACAGAGCAGTCTGACTGAGCGGTGGTAGGCAGCAGCAGGCTCGTAAGCATTCATTCAAACAGCACTTTCGTGCGTTTTGCCAGTAGCCCTTCGCTGTGCTTCAAGCATTGCGCTGTTTATGACTTCAACCCGGGTGGGTATAATTTGTGGAACGTTCCAACAGGAATCTATTCCAAAAACTTTGTAAATAACAAGGTTGACAAAAAACAACGCATACAAAGTTGTATAGCGGAAGAATAAGATACCGGGTAGGGAGTGGTCTATTTCATTGCGTTTTTCACTCATCACGTATATTCCGAAAAATGTCTGTTCTCACTCTGGTTGCCTATGCGCAAACATTAAGAATAAGCTACGTGGTGAGTTGATGCCTATTCGGCAGCTAGTTAGCTAGGTTTGTATGCGTTGCTACTTTGTATGCGTTGTTGGTTGGCAACCTTTTACTTTATGTTTTTTGGAACAGATTCCTGTTGGAACGTTCCACAAATTATACCCACCCGCTAATAGCGTTTCAAACGTCACTCGCTCTGAGAATTGGAGTAGTTGTTCCCCTTGCCCTGCATGGGTAACGCTGCTTCGAGGGTGTCTGTTGTCGATGTGTTCCTGGTTCGAGCCCAGGTAGGGGCGAGGAGAGGGACGGAAGCTATACTGTTACACTGGCAATACTAAAGAACATCCAATAGTCAAAGGTATATGAAATACAAATTGTATAGAGAGAAATAGTCCTATAATTCCTATAATAACTACAACCTAAAACTTCTTACCTGGGAATATTGAAGACTCATGTTAAAAGGAACCACCAGCTTTCATATGTTCTCATGTTCTGAGCAAGGAACTTACATTTACATTTACATTTTAGTCATTTAGCAGACGCTCTTATCCAGTGCATACATTTCATTTCATGCATTGTCTAATTTATTTATTTTTATTTTTTTGTACTTAAACTTAGCTTTCTTACATGGCACATATTGCACTTTTACTTTCTTCTCCAACACTTTGTTTTGCATTATTTAAACCAAATTGAACATGTTTCATTATTTATTTGAGGTTAAATTGATTTTATTGATGTATTATATTAAGTTAAAATAAGTGTTCATTCAGTATTGTTGTAATTGTCATTATTACAAATAAATAAATACAGGTAAAAAAATTGGCCGATTAATCGGCATCGGGGGTTTTGGCCCGCCAATAATCGGTATCGGTATCGGTGTTGAAAAATCATAATCGGTCGACCTCTAGTCCAGGCACCCCACTTTAAACTGTTTGACCACAGTAAAAGTCCAGCAACACTTCCTATGACCTAGCTTTTTGTTCAAACTCCTCTTATTCGTATTTTAGGGACTCTAATGAGTAGACTGGATCCTGGTTTAATGGACACACAGTCAATAGTTTTTCCTGTAGCGTGCAATTCTTTGCAATACAACAAAAATACAGTAAGACTTTACTTAAACATAACATCTGAATATGTTTTACCAGTAGGCTATTATTATGATCTTGACATTTATCTACTTAAGCTCCAAACATTTCTCAATGTGCTCAACCTTATAATGTTATGTATCTTATGTAAAGTAGTGATTCTCTTTAGTTTAGATTTTTTCCCCCATGTAGTTATACATATTTTTGGTTTTACATAATTTTAGGCATTATGCACTATGCAAAGATGCAAAAAAGATTGGATTTCGTATAAATACAGTGGTTAACAGGGACTTTTATTTTGAAGGCAAAATCCCAAAACCGGAAGTCTTAATGTCGATAGGATCCAGCTAGTGTTGCTTCATAAAACCCAACGGGAAATACAAAGCTAAGTGTGGTACCTGGAATGTGAGGATCGCGACATCTAGTGTACTAAATGACGAACTGCTATTGAGCAACTTTGCACACATCCATCAGATGGCGTCAGAGTACTAAACTCAGCAAAAAAGTAACGTCCCTTTTTCAGGACCCTGTCTTTCAAAGATAATTCGTAAAAATCCAAATAACTTCACAGATCTTCATTGTAAAGGGTTTAATCACTGTTTCTCATGCTTGTTCAATGAACCATAAACAATTAATGAACATGCACCTGTGAAACGGTCGTTAAGACACTAACAGCTTACAGACGGTAGGCAATTAAGGTCACAGTTATGAAAACTTAGGACTCTAAAGAGGCCTTTGTACTGACTCTGAAAAACACCAAAAGAAAGATGCCCAGGGTCCCTGCTAATCTGGGTGAACGTGCCTTAGGCATGCTGCAAGGAGGCATGAGGACTGCAGATGTGGCAGTTTGGCAATAAATTGCAATGTCCATACTGTGAGATGCCTAAGACAGCGCTACAGGGAGACAGGACGTACAGCTGATCGTCCTCGCAGTGGCAGACCACATGTAACAACACCTGCACAGGATCTTTACATCCGAACATCACACCTGCAGGACAGGTACAGTTTGGCAACAACAACTGCACGAGTTACACCAGGAACGCACAATCCCTCCATCAGTGCTCAGACTGTCCGCAATAGGCTGAGTGAGGCTGTACTGAGGGCTTGTAGGCCTGTTGTAAGGCAGGTCCTCACCAGACATCACCGGCAACAACGTTGCCTATGGGCACAAACCCGCTGGACCAGACAGGACTGGCAAAAAGTGCTCTTCACTGACAAGTCGTGGTTTTCTCTCACCAGGGGGGATGGTCGGATTCGAGTTTATCGTCGAAGGAATGAGCGTTACACCGATGCCTGTACTCTGGAGCGGGATCGATTTGGAGGTGGAGGGTCCGTCATGGTCTGGGGCAGTGTGTCACAGCATCATCGGACTGAGTTTGTTGTGATTGCAGGCAATCTCAACGCTGTGCATTACAGGGAAGACATCCTCCTTCCTCATGTAGTACCCTTCCTGCAGGCTCATCCTGACATGACCCTCCAGCATGACAATCCCACCAGCCATACTGCTCGTTCTGTGCATGATTTCCTGCAAGACAAGAATGTCAGTGTTCTGCCATGGCCAGCGAAGAGAGATCTCAATCCCATTGAGCACGTCTAGGACATGTTGGATCGGAGGGCTAGGGCAATTCACAGAAAAAATATATATTTCTCAGGTTTCTGACAGACAGTCACAGTGGATACAACAAATTGTGAATTACATTCGCTTGAAATCTTGAAATGAGAGACACCCATGAAATTATGTAGAAATAAGATCAATTATGTATCCATGCCCATCTCTCTGTGTATGTGTGTGTGCAAGGTTGGACAGATCAACTATGTTAAAAAATATGCCATTTTTGTGTGTTGAAGGCAAACACTTGTAGCACACATCTTGATATAAGAGTAATCCAATATGTAATCAGATGTTGAATGTAACTTTAATCTGATTACACATTTTTCAATAGTAATCTTGTTTGTTTACAGTTAGGCCTACTTCATTTTTGTAATTGTATTATGTAATCCTTGTTACATGTAATATGTTAGTACCCAAACCTGTGTGTCTGTGTGTCTTCTCTGCGTGTATGTGTGTGTGTCGGTGTTCATCTGTCTGTGCATGTGTGCGTGCACATGCGCACCAGCATGTGTGTGTTAGGCAAAAGAGGTAGACACATACTTTAGAAATACCCCCTTACTTCATTGACCCCTTGGTAAACTCACACTTTAAAGATGGCATTGTGCTTATTTTGAACACCATTGACTTTGTGCAGTATTCTGACCAGCTGATCAAGGCTATGTTTCTTTACTGCGTGACTTTGGCCAGTTTCTGTACCATTTGTACCAACCACTTTAAAGGCCCACTCTGTTATAGTTAGGGATTGGGGAGTTTAATAATTATTTTGCCATAAATAACACTGATATTTCATACTGTAAAACTTTCGTTTATATAATCCCCTCTCCTCTCTTCTCCTCTCCTCTAATTTTCTCTCCTCTCCTCTCCTCCCTTCTCCTCTCCTTTTCCTTCTCCTTCATTGTCCGTCTATCAGCATCATTCAAGCCCCGGGACTGATGACGGCCTCCTGGTGTGTTCCCATGCTCAGTGTTTCCTGCTCCGAGCAGGGAGCTAAGCTGATCCCTCTGATGCATATTCTCTTCCTATTCTCCCCACAGATCTCCACAGTAAATGGATTGACTGGCATCCCTGCTGTGTTGAGACAGGGGCTCACATCTCTATCCTGCTGATACCCCACAGGATTCTGCTTCGCTCTACTCCCCGGCCGGACAGACAGTAGATAACTGATGGGCAAATCAGTTGATTTAGAATAGATATGCACTCTGTAGCAGCAACATTACTGTGTGTGTGGGGTGTGGGGGGGTAAGCACTATATGTATTACGAGATCGCTTTTATTACAATACTTTTTATTACAAGGCTAATTTACTGTATATTCAACTCAACAATAGTAGAACAGAAACTGAAAAATGTAGCAGCAATAATAGTTATTAAACCATTCTTCTCATGGGATCCCTCGATGGTCTCTCTCTTGTCTCCTGGCCTCTCTTCTCCTCTGTTTGTCTTTGCTCTCTCTCTCTCACACACATCCATAGTGACCCTGGCCCCTCTAGGTGTTGTGTGTCCAGCTCCACTAAGCCTACAATCCTATTAGTTAGGGATTCCAGGAGGCATTAAATGTAATTTTCCTATTTTCCATGCTTGTATCATCACTTGAGTGAATTAGAGTCATTCTTGTCCTGTTATCTGTCTGTTATTCTTCGTCCGATTGAGACTGATACAACGGCCGTAAGAGATTACAGATCAATGTTAAAGGAACGTTTAGTGTAAAACTGAATGATTGTTAACTCATCTTTTTAGGTATAGTTTGACTAACCAAAACTGTAGAATTTTTGCTGTCACGTTGGAATCAGATTTCCAGCAGAAGTTCCAAGACAGATACATTTTAGAATGAATCCCAATTAAAATGCTATTGTCATGGAATATTTGAAACCATCATGGAAGACAGTTTGCTGATCCCATGACATCTCTGTCGCTGTTCTCTATCTGTCCCTCCGCTTCCAGTGACACCAGAACTACAGAATAGATTGACCCTCCGGGCAGAGAGAGAGTGGATCTTTAATCGCTCCCTCTTCCTTGGCAGTGTCACCTCTACCTCTCCGCCACCTCGGACTCATACCCCAGAGCAAACTGGACCTGGCAGGACCAGCCCCCCCACCCTGACCCTCGAAGCATTGGACAGAGAGGAGACGGAAGTTCAGGCCCCAAGGTTAGAGGTCGCGTCACTTTCCAGAGGGAGATCTGTTGTGTGTGTGAACCATGCTTCACGCTGCATTCTGCATTTGAAACATAGATGTTGGTGTGTGTGTGTGTGTGTGTGTGTGTGTGTGTGTGTGTGTGTGTGTGTGTACATGTTGTACTATACTTGTGAGTACCAGAAGGGTTAGGGGTTAGGGAAAATAGGATTTTGGATGGGAATCAATTGTTGGTCCCCAAAAAGTCCTCACAAGTATAATAAGACACAGCTGTGTGTGTGTGTGTGTGTGTGTGTGTGTGTGTGTGTGTGTGTGTGTGTGTGTGTGTGTGTGTGTGTGTGTGTGTGTGTGTGTGTGTGTGTGTGTGTGTGTGTGTGTGTGTGTGTGTGAGAGAGAGAGCGAGAGAGCCAACCATGGCCGTATGATATCCCAACTTAAGTTACACCACACAATAGAATGTTTCCCTGAGCATTTCTATGTATAATGTATTGCTTCACGTGAAGTTCCTTCATTTCTTACAGTTTCTTACAATCACTTTGGCACTAATTTCGGAACCTTGATGTCATTTTTCAAAACTCTAGACACAAAACTCACAACCAATGATCAAAATGCAAATTTTGCCAAACTCTAACACTTTTTCCAACTACTTGGATACAATACACATAAAGCTAAGATCATTTGTTCATTGAACTAAAATTACCTGTTCAAAATGACACAACTTAACATCAAAGTATTACCATTTCAAAATGCAATTCACACATTAGATCTGAGATGTCTGTCTATTCATTTCATTACAATGACCTAACCATCAATTGATACAACTGATCAAAATGAGAAGGAACTGTTGCATTACTCTTAATGCATAGTTTTATGGAAACTGACAAACAATATTCCATGTTTAGATCATGAAAGTTTCAGGATAATGAGATCCATTAACACCAATTACCGTGGAACATGAACCAATTGGACTACATTATCTATGGATGTAATATTTCATCAAATCAAATCAAATCAAATGTATTTATATAGCCCTTCTTACATCAGCTGATATCTCAAAGTGCTGTACAGAAACCCAGCCTAAAACCCCAAACAGCAAGCAATGCAGGTGTAGAAGCACGGTGCCTAGGAAAAACTCCCTAGAAAGGCCAAAACCTAGGAAGAAACCTAGAGAGGAACCAGGCTATGAGGGGTGGCCAGTCCTCTTCTGGCTGTGCCGGGTGGAGATTATAACAGCACATGGCCAAGATGTTCAAATGTTCATAAATGACCAGCATGGTCAAATAATAATAATCATAGTAGTTGTCGAGGGTGCAACAAGTCAGTAACACAAGAGTAAGTGTCAGTTGGCTTTTTCATAGCTGATCGTTGAGAGTATCTCTACCACTCCTGCTGTCTCTAGAGAGTTGAAAATAGCAGGTCTGGGACAGGTAGCACGTCCGGTGAACAGGTCAGGGTTCCATAGCCGCAGGCAGAACAGTTGGAACTGGAGCAGCAGCACGGCCAGGTGAACTGGGGACAGCAAGGAGTCATCAAGCCAGGTAGTCCTGAGGCATGGTCCTAGGGCTCAGGTCCTCCGAGAGAGAGAAAGAAAGAAAGAGAAAAAGAGAGAATTAGAGAGAGCATATTTAAATTCACACAGGACACCGGAAAAGACAAGAGAAATACTCCAGATGTGACAGACTGACCCTAGCCCCCCGACACATAAACTACTGCAGCATAAATACTGGAGGCTGAGACAGGAGGGGTCAGGAGACACTGTGGCCCCATCCGATGATACCCCCGGACAGGGCCAAACAGGTAGGATATAACCCCACCCACTTTGCCAAAGCACAGCCCCCACACCACTGGAGGGATAGCTCCAACCACCAACATACCATCCTGAGACAAGGCCGAGTATAGCCCACAAAGATCTCCGCCACGGCACAACCCAAGGGGGGGCGCCAACCCAGACAGGAAGACCACGTCATCATTCTTTATCAGACACTGTTTCTATGGTTCCATGTACCACTTTTCCAGACCATGTTTTCAGATTTGACATTACTGTACACTTTATTAGGTTCACCTATCTAGTACTGGGTAGGACCCCCTTTTGCCTCCACAACAACCTGAATTATTCACGGTGTTGTACGTTAAGAAATGCCCTTCTGCACACCACTGTTTTAAACAGCTGTTATTTGAGCATTTGTGGCCTTTCTGTTAGCGTGAATGAGTCTGGACATTCTCCTCTGACCTCTCTCATTAACAAGGTGTTTTGCCCACAGAACTGCCGCTCACTAAATGTGTTTTGTTTATCGCACCATTCTCTGTAAACTCTAGAGACTGTAGTGAGGAATAATCACAGGAGGGCAGCTGTTTCTGAGATGCTGGAACCACCATGTGTGGCACCAACAATCATACCACTGTCAAAGTTGCTTAGATTACGCATCTTGCCCATTCTAATGTTTGGTCGAACAACATCTAAAGCTCTCACATGATTCGCTGTTCGAATGTAACCTTCCATGATGAGCTAAATCAGGTCTGTAGAGCTGGTGGCGTGACCTATGTCATTGTGTGGGATAATGTCAGTTTCCACCATGCTCAAATGGTGCAAGCATGGTTTCAGGCCCATCCACAATTTACCACCCTGTACTTACCCCCATACTCTCCTTTCCTTAACCCGACTGAGGAATTTTTCTCCAAATGGAGGTGGAAGGTATATGATAGGCGCCCTCATGAACAAGCCACCCTTCTCCAGGCCATAGATGATGCATGCAATGACATCACGGCAGACCAGTGTCAGGTCTGGATTCGCCATGCCCGAAGATTCTTCCCAAGATGCTAATTAAAACATCAATTGTGATGTAGATGAAAACCTGTGGCCAAATCCACAAGACAGGGTTGATGGAAGTACAGTAGAAGTACAGTAATCAATCTTTTGCTTTAATTTTAACAGTAAGCCAGGTGAGGAACACTGCAGTTGACCTTTAACTCTTTTTTCTTTTTTTGTAGCGAATCATTTTAGCTTTGATTCAAAGAAACCTATATTGTGATTTTATTGTATTTCATCAATACATTTCTTATTTTCTTCAATGATTCCACTGTGTCTGTAGTATTCTCTCTACTAGTCCTTTTACGGTGATGTATTTACGTGTAGTAGCATAATGAAACATGTATCACATATTTTGTACTACAATATTTAATGATTGTACGAACAACTACACAGTGAAACTATCGGTCTCCTGTGCGTGGGTGATCTAAATGAATGTTCCTATGGTATTTCATGATAAATTAGTTATTTGAACCAATGATTCTGCAAGTGTAAGGTTTCTTTAAAGATATGAATGCACAATGCAATATTTTGAACATTGGACAGCCGGTGTTACATTGGACAACTGTTTTGTGTTTTATGTCTAGAGTTTTGAAAAATGACCACAAGGTTCTGAAATGAGTGCCAAAGTGATTGTTAAAAACTGTAATACAGTATGAACAGTATTTCTTCCATAGACATCCACAGAAGCAGACTCATGTTATAACACTGCACATGATTAGGTACAGTGTGAGGCAAGGTTGAGAGGGTCAGCCAGTGCAGTGCTACTTTACAGCTGTAGGCTTTACGTCTCTGAGGTGGTCCTAGTCCAGAAGTACACCAGAGTCATGTGTGTGTGCGCCTACGTACGTGTGTGCATGTGTGCATGTGTGTGTGCTTGCGTGTGAGCGTGCGTATTGTGTCTGTGTGTGCGTGTGTGTCTGTGTGTGTGCGTGCTTGTGTGTGTGTGTGCGTGTGCGTGCATGTGTGTGTGTGTGTGCGTGCATGTGTGTCTGTGTGTGTGCTTGCGTGTGAGCGTGTGTAGTGTGTGTGTGTGTGTGTGCGTGCATGTGTGCATGTGTGTCTGTGTGTGTGTTTGCGTGCGTATTGTGCGTGTGTGTGCGTGTGTGTGTGTGCGTGTGTGTGTGCATGTGTGCATGTGTGTGTGCTTGCGTGTGTGTGTCTGTGTGTGTGCTTGCGTGTGTGCTTGCGTGTGTGTGTCTGTGTGTGTGCTTGCGTGTGAGCATGCGTATTGTGTGTGTGTGTGTGTGTGTGTGTGTGTGTGAACCTGAAGACCAAGAGGATCTAAACTAAAGGCTCCCCAGGTTCAGATTTATTAAGCATGGAATTATCTTTGAACAGATCAAGCCTGTTTGAAGAACAGGATTAGTCCACTGTTTTAAATCACTCCTCTTTCATCTCTTCCTCCCGAGCGCAATCGCTTCTGACTGAACGGTGTAGAACAGTGGTGTCAAACTCATTCCATGGAGGGCCGAGTGTCTGCTGTTTTTTATTTACTTGTGTCCAATTAAGACCTCGACAACCACATGAGGGGAGTTCCTAACTAATCAGTGACCTTAATCGATCAATCAAGTACAAGGGAGGAGTGAAAACCGGCAGACACTCAGCCCTCAATGGAATGAGTTTGACACATGTTGTGTAGATGGTGTCACAGGTGTACCTGACAGTTGGGGTGTTAAACTGCTAAACGTGTTTGGTTGGGTCGGCTGCTGTGTGGGGTTTTCATTCCTTTATGGTGACTCTGAGGGCCAAATCTTAACTTCAGATCAGCGAGTGTAACTGAGCCATTCCCTTAAATCATGTATTGATGTCAATGGACACGCATTTCGCTACACTCGCAACAACATCTGCTAAATATGTGTATGTGACAAATACAATTTGATTTGATGGGAGACTTGCACAAACATTCTCGTTATATGCCTTAGTGATTAGAGAGTTGCTCTGCTGAGCATGTCACCCCCTAGTTTGATCCAGCCAATAGGCTGAGTTTCTGATCATTATTTCATAAATAAGATGTCAACAATGTGTTTCCTTGACACTTTATTGGCTAGAAAGACGAGGGTACAGAAATGAACTGCCTCTACTCTCAATAGGGGCTTTTAATCTCCTCTTTCAGGTCTCATCTCATCTGGAGGGCCCCGTCGGGCCCCTGGAGGCCCCTGGGTCTGCCTGCCATGCGCTACTGTCTGCCCCCGGCCCTGGCACCCTCTTTAGGCTACCACAGGTGGGGTGGTGGGTGGGTATCCACCCTGGCAAGCATTTGTTTATCATACCCACTTGTTGTGGGCACAATACTTGAACTAACTTGTATTGAGGGAACAGTGTGAATCTGTGCAAAGCCTTTTCCCAAAGCCCTTTTGAAGGCGGAGGTCCATTGAGTCGGTGGAGGAGGAGAGGGGATTAAGCAGCTCGGCAGTGGCGCATTTCCGAGAGGGCTGATTAGCTCGACGCTCATTGTTAAATCGAGCAAAGGAAGGCCCTAGAGGAGAGAAAGGATCCAAATAGGTGAGCCGAGGAGGCCGAGGGGGCCCAGGAATGAAACAGCCAGCAGGAAGCCACTGGCGAGCCCCCAGCGAAGGAAGGCAACACCAAGTTTTCCCAACAGTTTTTGTCCCAACTCACCACTCACTCCTAAGGAGGGGCAGTGTGAAAAGGAGATTAGCATACAAAATTAGAGGCGGGGTGGTTGATTTTTAAAGATTTTTAAGGGCGACTTGTTTTGCTTCTTCGTGTTTCCCCCCCACCATGCACTCTGTCTGGACAAAGTTAATTAAACTAGTATTAAACTGTAAAGAAAGTTCTGAGTTCCAGGGCGTTAGGAGAGGCTCTTAGAGGATTAGACGGACGAGGGGCAGAAAGAAAGGGGAGGTATTTGTCAAGGCGAAAGGCGTGAAGGAAGGAAGAGTATAATGAAAAGTTTTCTCTTGTTGTTACTTTGGCCCGAGGGTTATCGGATCCCCAAGTGAACAATAAAAAGAGCCTCAGGTTGTGTTGTACCACTGCTGAACATGTCACACGGCGGGAATATAGGAAAGAATCGTGCATTCCATTTTAACACTTCTGAAATGAATTCAACACTTCTGAAATGAATGGATGTGAAATGTGAAATGGGTGGTTGGCATGCTCAATAAATTAATATAATAGGGGAGTTGTAGATTATACTTCTTTAATTACAAACATTTTATAGAAAATAATAACAGCCATGAAAGCAACTATGAATAAAGCAAAAACTAAGGAAAAAAACTGTGCAATAAATAAACAATATACCGAACAAAGTGCTTCATTTTATTTACAATTAAATACATCCTCAAGGTAAGGCTGGGCTGGGGAGGGCAGGGCAAGGGATTGGACGAGAGGAACGCACCCCGAAGTCTCTTCTTGTTTTTCAAACCTATAATCTGAATATCTGTTGTGATACATGCTTGAACAACCTACTGGGATGCTTTGATCTCAGGCACTGTCACAGAGCTTGGTCATCCTGACAGGAAGGAATGTTTGATAAACTGACCAATCGGTAATGGCGTAGCTCATTGGTGGTACTTATGACAATAAATAAGATGTTGTTGAGGTATGCTGTGGACGGACCATTAAGGAAGAGTTGTTCAAGATATCAGGTATGAAGGAGATTATTGAGTATGTAACATGCTTTAAATGCCCAATGACTTATAATAATATATATAATTGGGGGAAAAAAGTTTAAAAAATACTTTTAAATATATGTATACCATTTATACCATCAGTTCTACACAACTAATAGTTTCCCTCTATTTTTTCTCTATCATGTAGTTTTATCAACATGTTTTTTTACACACATTTTCTACCCCACTATTAAACATTTGATTGGGATAACAACAATACTTGACTTATTCAATAAATTATTTTCCAATTAAGTCTTTTGAATACAAGCAGAAAGCTTGTTGTAAAATCGTTTGAGAGGGTCTGTGAAAATCAGCTTGTGAGAAGACAAGGCGTATTGCAGTGATGATGATGGTGAGGAAGATGGATGCAGCTCAGTGCTTCTTCCTGAGCCTCAGGTTCTTCTTACGGCTCCCAGCACTCTCGTTCT
Organism: Salmo trutta; assembly: GCF_901001165.1. Taxonomy (NCBI): domain Eukaryota; kingdom Metazoa; phylum Chordata; class Actinopteri; order Salmoniformes; family Salmonidae; genus Salmo; species Salmo trutta. Next base: position 44,064,573 of record NC_042974.1, on the reverse strand, counting down.
TCCCCCTCTGCCCCCCCTTCTTCACACAGAAGTACTTGGTCACCGTCTTACGGCACTGCTCGCACTTCACCGCACAGCACCAGTGGAACTTACAATTGCAACTCGACACCAACTCCGCCTTCCTCTCCTCCACGGCTAAACCGCACTCCCCACACAGCCTCTTGCAGCTCCGCTTCTCCCACTTGTTTAGGTTCTTGCCCTTCTTCAGGCATTCTCTGCCCTCCGTGCCAGGCAGACCCAGAGTACGGTTCTCCAAGCAGTAATCTGGGGAGTCCTCTAGGTGGACCAGTTCTTTACGAGAGAAGGAGCTGAAAGTCTCTGCGATGGCCCCTCGACTGGCTGCACTGTTCCCGGCCCCCCGGAGCAGGTCCACCTTGAATTAATAAATGAATGAACTTTATGTGAAGTGCCTTTAAAGTGCCTATAAACAATATTGTTTAATATAAACAATAAACAATATATACCTTCAGGGCTCGGTGGTACTTCTCCTTCAAGTAGTTTCCCACCTCCCGGAACTCTGGTAGTTGTAACCAGCAGGTCTGTGTGGTGCAGGACCCGGAGACGCCATGGCACTTACATGTCTTCTGCATGGTTCCTTTCACCGCCTGGGAGGGAGAGGAGAGGAGAGGAGAGGAGAGGAGAGGAGTGGAGAGGAGAGGAGAGGAGAGGAGAGGAGAGGAGAGGAGAGGAGAGGAGAGGAGAGGAGAGGAGAGGAGAGGAGAGGAGAGGAGAGGAAAGGAAAGGAGAGGAGAGGAGAGGAGAGGAGAGGAGAGGAGAGGAGAGGAGAGGAGAGGAGAGGAGAGGAGAGGAGAGGAGGGAGACTTTGGTTAAGCTTTATTCTACAGTCTGATTCACCTGGAAAATGGTAATTATAATAACCTGAACATTACATAAAGTAAATACTCTGTAAACTCCAGAAATAACCTATTGTTGCCATATCCTTATTATGTAGAATTTGTTCTTAACTGACTTGCCTAGTTAAATAAAGGTTAAATACAATAAATGTAAGCACTTGGCAAATACCAGCTGAAACAGGAGTATAGAAAAATAAATCATTAAAGAGGCTTATTTTTAAAGCACAGCTGAACACACTAATTCAGCATTTTTTTCTGTTGCTCATCACTGTAAGAAACAATATTTCAGTCTTCGGGGTGTGGTTCTATGTGCCAGTTACTGATGTTTTGTCGCCCATGAGACGCCATACGAACAAAGTCAGTATTACTTTCTCAAAATAGTCCGAATGAATCTAAGATAAGTTGCACAATTTTACATCTAGCTAAGGTATTTGGTGCAGTATTTCTCAAGTAAAAAAAATGTGCAACCTGTTGTCTTATGTGAACATGTCTGTCTCACTGTATCTGTGTTCTGTGGTAGGATTGGATAGAGTGCAATCACTGTAGCTGTGTATCCCTTGTTAGTGGGAAAGTAAGCATTGTGAAATGAAAGCCCAACTGTCAAGTGAGTCATGACGAACTCATTTACAAAACTTTGCTTCTGACTAATATCGTTTTCTATCAGAGAAGTTGTTTATTGCCTTCAGTTGCGCTTTAAAGCAACAACATGCAGATGAGAAGTTCATTGATTTGGTCTCAGGAAATCAGTTTTGTATGTGTGTGTGGCTGAGCATGGTTTTGTTTCAAAGAATCAGTTGTGTAATGTGAAGACCATTGGCTCTTGATTGATGTGTTGTCAAATGAACCCATTGTACGCTCAAGCCTTCCCACTTGACAAAAAGAGGATGAATTCACTGAGGGGAGAAAGGATAGGTTCAAGGTTCATGCTCAAGTTTTTGTCAGCTTTTGTGATCCCCCTCAATATTTCCTGACTTCACCCCGACACATATGTTAACAGATGTCGGTTCAAAAGGAACGTTTCTTTACGGGGAGGAGAAGAGCTTTCTCGCGAGGTGAGGGCCAAATCAAAGTTTCACATCGAGACACTGACTGTGTCCCTCCTGGAGTGAGAGGAGTATTTATTTAGCAAGGCCATTGTCAACATGTTTTCTGCCATGAGAAGAACCAATGAAGAGACTATGGGGAGTCTATTGAGTGTCAAAATGAAGAAGGGGTGAGTTTTTCTTTTTTTCTCTGGTATTTTTTTGTTACAATGATGCTCCAGGTGCCATGGGGTTCGGAGGGGCAGCGAGGGCCCAACAGGAGGGCTCCTAGGCGGGGTAAACAAAGACCACTCCATTCTCTCGCCTGTGGTCCTTCATCCCTGACTATGGACTCCTCAGGGGCCACACAAAGACCAACAGAATAAACGTTGGATGCTTATTGCAAGAATGAAACTAAAAACGTATTTAAAGAGAGCAGGCAGGCATAATACTGGCCCCCGTCTGCAGTGTGTGGAACCATGGGATACTCTAATTAAGAAGTAGCACCAGTGATCCTGAGATCTTGCAACTCAAGTCTTGTCATAATAAAGGACATTCAGTAACTGGTAAATAGGCCCTTCTGGTACAGCGAACACACTGTGGTTATTGGAGGACGAGTGGCACCTCACTTATGGGGACGTGAAAGGGGACGCTTGGGTGGTACGCTTGCTGTAAGCTGTAATTCTCACTGGGCAGGTTGAGAAATAAAAACATTATTCAAAAGGTACTTTACATTGAGCAGTCGGTCGGTTGGGGGGCCGAGTGGGAAACGCAAATATCAGACAGGCCATCTGGCCCTCCAGCTTGAACTACAAGAGCTCCCCCCTATGGCAATCTCACTGATTTAATCTCAACATGATCTGGAGTTCAGAACACCCTGAAAGCCAAGCTCTATATCTATCTGGAATTATGATAATATTTCACTATATCATCAAAGTTTTGTATGGTGCCGAGGGATAGCTCACCCCTTGCAGCACCAATGTGTTGCCTAGCACTCGCCTGCCGATTTGCACCTGAATGGTCGCCACACAGCAACTATCAATCTGGAAAACTGAGGAGTACAGTATTTCCTTGTGTCCTTACTCACAGATGTTTTAGGGGACGTATGGATACTGTTTTTTGGATGCCTTACTGTATGTGTCACAGTCAGGGAACATAGAGAATATAGTGAATAATGGTAAGAGTAAAAGTACAAAGTAAAGTAAATACTGTACCTTGCGTCCAGCCTCGTTGTTGTGGAGGTTCATGGCGGCCCGTGCGTCCTGGCCCGTCTCCAGCGCGTCAACAAACTGCTTGGAGATGGCCTCACCGAACCCCACGTTGTCACTGCAGCCCCCCCACTGCCAGCCTGTACCCCCTGTAAACACAACCACCAGGTCACTGCAGCAGCCATCCCCCCACCCTCCTACCCACTGGGAACACAAGCAGGAGTTTGTCTGTACGAGAGGGTGGCTCACCATTTGTGACGGAAATACGTGGAAGGGAATTATTTCCAAAGTACTTGAAAAAATAATTGAAATGTTGTTTTGCCTACAACCGAATCCCATCACATAACTACAACACAGTATGTACATCAGCTGTTTCATCTATGCATGTCTTGCAATGATCTGTGCGTGGATTTTATTTATCTTCTCTTACCCCGCTGTCCATTCCTGGTGTCATCACAGCCACAGTTGTCAAAGTCTCCCAGACTGCAGTTCCTCGTCAGAGTGTACATGACTCCTGCTGAACTGATGGCATGGACAAACGCTGTCTCCCTGTTCGCTGTGGAAAAAGCAGATGATATATTATTATATTATAGTAGCAATGATTACTGAACTGATGTCAAGGACAATCTCTGTCACTCTGTTTGCTTTGGGTGAGAGAGACATTTTAAAATGCACTCAGGATTGCCTTCTGTACTCAGGATTGCCTTCTGTACTCAGGAATGCCTTCTGTACTCAGGAATGCCTTCTTTACTCAGGAATGCCTTTTGTACTCAGGAATGCCTTCTGTACTCAGGATTGCCTTCTGTACTCAGGAATGCCTTCTGTACTCAGGAATGCCTTCTGTACTCAGGAATGCCTTCTGTACTCAGGAATGCCTTCTGTACTCAGGAATGCCTTCTGTACTCAGGAATGCCTTCCTCTGAATAGGTCATTCCTCTCCTCTAGCCTGTGACCCTAACCCTTATCTTTAGAGTGGGGCTTCTATTTCAACGCCTCTCACTCCACAGTATCCTTTATCTCCTATCTCTCCTGGTAATTAACACATTGCCTCTAATTGCCATTGGGGTGCCATGTTTTCACAAGGCCCCTGAGCAGGGTCCCGTCGATGGGAGGCTCAGTAGGATGTTGTGAATTGGATTAGTAGTGTTTGTTTTGGCCAGTGTGACCGTGGGGTTGCTGTTGTATTGGGTGAGGGAACCGTAGCGGCCGTGGGGTTGCTGTAACGATCCTTTTGACAGATGAATCTCCTGACTAAACAAACAAACAAACACCATCTCACTTTCTAGAAAGAGTCCTTCCTCCTTGATCTGGATGGGCCTATCTGTGACTTAAAGCTGGTCTGTTAATAAAGGGCAAATCAAATTATTCCCTAGTCAGCATATAGTGCACTACTTTTGACCATATAGTGCCGTAGATTTGGTCTGGTCAGCAATAGTGCACTATATGGAGAATAGTGTCATTTAGGCAGAAAAAGAGGGAGTCATTTGGGCAGCACAACAGAAATTCCCAAATTCTCCAAACTTTCTAATTGAAATTCCAAAGTTCCAAAGTGGAAGTCAGAATTCCAATGGAGCCTGGATCATTGGCTCTTACCGCTGCGGAGGCTTCTGTGTGTGGACAGCTGCAGGGCTCTCTCAGGGCAGTTCCATCGGTCCCAGGCAAACTGGTACTTGCACTCCTCGATGCCGCTCTGCGCCCCGGCTGCTACGCTGCTGGAGTAAATCAGGTAAGCCTGGAGGAACACAGAGGAGTATATCATCATGGCATATGTGATGGTACAATATACTAAAAACTGAATAGGTTCAATCATGAAAAGCAACAAATTCTAGAGACATTTAGTTCTATAACCCCAAAATTCCTAGTGTATTATCTGAGTTTTTGTTGTAACAATACTAATAAACATTAGCTTTGGTTAGCAACAGAAATGGACCAAAAAAGTCTTAATACAATATTAATTCAACTTTTTGAACATGATTCACAACCCCTGAGTGAGTTAAGAATCCCAAGCCCTATTCTTTACATGTTCACCATGTCCACTTGGCTTGTTCGCCCAGCTCTCTGGTCCTTGTTGAGACTGTGTGAATGATATGTCTCAAGTGGCCTGTTGAGAGACTGAGCCACCACCTCTCTGCTTCTCACTGAGGTCTGGTGGGATAATGATGACCACCCACCACAGCACAGCACATGCCAGCACTGCCTTTCCTGCCTCTACTGCCTCTAGTTTATTCCCACTCAACACAGAGAGATCTCTACTGCCTTTCCTGCCTCTAGTCTAGCTCTATCAACCGAGGGACCTCTACTGCCTCCATTGTCTCTATACCACAGGTGGCTGGTGGCACCTTAATTGGGGAGGAGGGCTTATAGTAATGGCTGGAACAAAATGAATGGAACGGTATACCATTCCAGTCACTCCATTCCAGACATTATTATGAGCTCTCATCCCTTCACCAACAGCCTCCTGTGCGATACACACTCAATCCTGGGACCTCTTGTGCCTCTACTGCCTCCGTTGCCTCTCATGGGTAAAATTGGAATTGGAATTTCAGTTAACTTCCTAAATTGACTGAAAAAGAAATTCAATTGACCAAAACCCTTTCCAGGTCCTATCCTGCCACTCTTCTATACACACTGAACCCAATAACTCTCCACCTCTACTATCGCAACCCATGGACATTCAAAGCTTCTTCGCCTCAGTAGGGTCAAGTGCATTAGATACAAATATGAAGTGAACCCAAAAGGCCAGCATAACACTGCTAAGTTATACTCTTGCTGTTCTTACAACAAATAAATGATGAAAATGCATATGTATATGAACCATAAACTCTCATTGTGGAGAAAATGAGATGCTGTCTATAGATAGAAACAGAGAGGGAGAAAGAGAGTAACATAACGTAATAATGTCTTCGGAGTGAGGTTTTGTAAGAGGTCCTCACAGGGTGGTTATTGCTCTCTTTTTAGGGAGGGAAGGAGGGAAGGGAAAAGGGGATCTGGGCAGAAGATCAAAAGAATGTTGGCTTACCTTAGGTCCAGTCATCAGGAAATTATTCACTGACCTGGAAGAGGAGACAGCTTATTAACTCTGGGAATTAAGTGTCCTTCAGCAAGGGCAGGAATTCCACAGCTCCCTCACTTAACATCTCTCATTAGGTATCTTTAATAGCATTTAATAATATGGTGCTAAAGCATCATTATCTATCTTATATAATGCAGTACTAAAACATATAATAAAATGGTTCTAAACCATATCATTCCTCTAAATCCTTGTCTCCCAAATGAGTTAAACCCTGGCCTGCTGGTCAATAACCATGGTGTTAAAGTGACATTTCTGGGTAGGTTATATCCAAAAGACCTAAACAAAACAACAACAAAAATCCTCAGTAAAATAGACTGAGATGAAAGTAGATTAATGAGTAATAAATATTACAAGAATTACAGGAGAATATTGAATTGTCATTATTTAATACTTTTCCATCCGTACATTCTCATAAAGGAAAATCAAAAAGCCTAATTGGTAAACCATTTTCAAAGGTAAAAAACTTAAACTAACTTTTTTATTTGATTAGTAAATAGAAAAAGCTTTCACCATGAAAATCATTGAATTATTTCTCTATTCCAATAAGCCTATGTACAATACTTAATTAACAACCTTCCTATCACATCCATTGCTTTGGATGGATGAGGCAATAACAAAGACCCCAAAATAGTTGAAACTCACCAGCTGAAGCAGGACCTTGTCATGTGAGTCATCAAAATGAAGATATAGTAACAGACCTCCAAATGCATGAACATCCTGACAGAAGAGATGAGAGAGGATAGAGGGATGGCATGCACATTCAGCAGCTCTCTAAATGAGGATAGATGATATAGTGAGAGCTACTACCCTACATACATACACAACCCCAATCCACACTGGCTGTATATGCTAAGATACTCATGTGGGACTCACTAGAGGGGGGCTCTGAAATGGACCCACTCTCATCCCAACAAGAGATTATCTACTTAATTAAAGATTTTCCCCGTCTTACTCCCTCGACCAATCAGAAGGAGCGCACCGAGGAGAGATTGAAATGATCAAAAGGGCACCCTGGGCCTCGCGCAGACAAATAGCAACCAGGGAAGAGTCAGCCCGAACTCTCTCTCCATGCCCGCGGCCTTCTGAACGATTCAGGATCAAGTGAATTAATATTAAACCGGTTGAAATCGACTCATCTGGTGGAGTTTGCACCCTGAAAAGTTAATTTACTCACCATCTTGAAAGAGTTTGATACATCGGCCGGTAACTGATAGGCTAACATTACTGGTATTATCTTCTTAGAACAAACACAAGATGTTATTTGGATACTGTGGGATTTCTTGAGAGGTTTGTTTTAGGAAGTTAGCCTGGTTTTACAAATACCACATCCGATTTGATCAACGTTCGTCCCTCTAAAAAGACGCATAGGCTATGACTAGTTAACATCCACATTTTTGAAAATCAGTGTTGAAGTATGTATATCATTTGACATTTTCCAGATGCTCACATTTTCCCCAAAGATCATTTCCAACTTCTGATTTAAAAGAAAATATAAACCTACTACAACGAATTTTAAATGGCTTAACCTAAACTAAATTTACAAGAGAGAACAGTATTAAAAATAGGCCTACGAGTGAGGAAAATTGTTTTAAAACAACATCAGATAGGCTAAACACTGCTAAATATAAGAATAGGCTAACCTAATCAATTTACTAACACATTTCCAAACAACAAATTCACTAACATTTCCATCTCTATAAGATCCATATTAATTAGGTATCGAAAGTATTAACGTTGATTGTTTTGGGAGTGGTTAGGCCTGTTAAAAACATCCCTTTAACAATGAAGACATTTTATTCGAAAATGAGTTTTTGAAAAGATGCCATTAATTTGCCTAATACAAATCGAGGAAAAAGTTTGAATTTATGTACATGAATGACTATAGCTTACCTAAAACGCAATTGTTTATTTTTTTATATATTTTTTTGCCCAGTGAACATTTATAGAATTTCAAGAAATATTAAGGTAGTGTAAAGACATGTTAATACATTTCGATTTTTGAAACGTTTGATGCATTGATCAAAAGATAAGAATAGGTTTAGAGCAAAATCTAGTAACTGCACTCTCATCATGTAGCCTAAACGTTTGCAGAATGAAGTTGCAAATTAAAGCCGTTGTGCATTATTGATGACATTAGCCCTACATAAGAATGCCAACAGTTGCATTGTAGCCTACTGAAGTCAGCGAATTAATCGGTCACTTAATTCAGGCCTTTGACAATTTCATTGAATCGTCTACTGTTGTAATATATAGGCCTAATATGACGTGAAAACTTCATGCCAATTTCAAGTTAACATTTCACCGAAGTGCTGCTCTAGCTTGTGAGAATCGGATACACGTTTTACCTAACAAAACCAAGCGCATTTCCATTGAATGCGATGACATTTTGAGATACCAGAAATTAAAAAAGGTGAGAGGATCCAAAGATTAAGGACTCTAGCCATTGATAAAATTGTCATTTGCATCACTAATCCAGACGGTCGCTATCTAACTTCTCATGTGGGGTTATTGTCACCAACTAACCCCTCGTCTGACCCTTTAAAACCATACAGATCCCTGCTCCTTTGACGTCCGCGCATTTTCTTATATGCAAATTAGGATTAGGGGAAAGTGATTTGGAAAAGTTCATTCGTGGGATGTTTTTGGATTAAGTTTTTAAGCGGGTTCACTGATCAATCAACAAAAATATCAAACATAGTTTCGGATTTATTTAGGTAGGCATATTTTACTAAATTTAGGCCTATATGCGGATATATATTTTTCTGTTCAGTTGAGTAATTTATTCGTATAGGCCATCATAGTCATCTAATTGTTTCATAGGCTTTGGTTATGATGACTACAGGCTATTTGAGTTTATTTATTTATTTTGAATGTATTTATTTTCTATTATTTAAATAGAATCAAAATAAGTTATATTTAAATGTAAGCCTATAGGACTAGTCTATTGGCCTACACTTAAAAAATAAAATGCACGATTGTTTTAGGCCTATACAGGCGGTGCAGCTACAAGCGCCTGGGCCGTCTACAAATGGTTCAGCAAGTGCCTTTTCAGTTGAACGTCATTTTGCTGACTGATTATCTGTGTGTGGCCTATGTCAAAAAAAATCAAATCAAATCATGTAAGCCTAGTCCATGAGCCAGACCCACGCATCAAACAGAACATCTTGAGATTTGATAATGTTACAATCTAAAGTAAGGTAGCCTAATTTAATTTAAGAAAATAAGCATTATGTGAAATGATTAAATGTATGATGCCTATTCTATTTGAATGCAGTATTTCACGGTCATGTAGCATATAAGATTTAAAACAAACTCTAAAGCAGTTGATTTCATTGTGACTATGACCTCATATCACACCCCAATTGCTTTCCAATGTGTGATGAGCAGTCCAACACACCAGACATGAATGAGTCCATGGGCCAGCAGGCCATATTTCACATATTTGTCCACTTTGGGTGGCAAAGTCTAATTAGGATTTTCATTATAGGTCCATGCATGTCTGTGGGTTATATTATGGTATGATACCCACATTTAGCAACCTCCGATTCATGGGTATCACTGCATGTTATGACTCCTATGCCAACAGGATTAAGGGTATGACATTTAATTTTGTATTATCAGGGGACAATCTTCTCAAACTAAGGCAATTTGATATGTTATTAACTTCATAATACAACACATACATTCGGGCTCTCGAGTGGCGCAGCAGTCTAAGGCACGGCATCTCAGGGCTAGAGGCGTCACTACAGATTCTGATTCGATTCCAGGCTGTATCACAACCGGCCGTGATTGGGAGTCCCATACAGTAGAGCGGCGCACAATTGGCCCAGCTTCGTCCAGGTTAGGGTTTGGCCGGGGTAGACCGTCATTGTAAATAAGAATTTGTTCTTAACTGACTCGCCTAGTTAAATAAAGGTTAAATAAATACAGTGTGTATCATAAGTATTCACACCCTTGGATTTTTTCAAAATGTTTTTCTTTACAAAGTGGGATTGAAATATATTTAATAGTGGTTTATTTTTGTCATTGATCTACACAAAATACTCCATAATGTCAAAGTGAAAAGAACATTCTACAAATGTTTAAAAATGAATACAACTCAAATAACTCAAATAAAGTCATTGCAAAAGTGTTCATCCCTTTGTTTAGGCATGCCTACATTAGTTCAGGAGTAAAATGTGTCTTAACAAATCACATAATAAGGAACATGGATTCACTCTGTGTGAAATAATAGGGATTGACATGATTTTGAATGACTACCCCTTCAAATCAAATCAAATGTTATTGGTCATATAAGCATATTTAGCAGATATTATTGTTGGCTGCAGTGAAATGCTTGTGTTCCTAGCTCCAACAGTGCAGTAGTATCTAACTAAATGCTTGTGTTCCTAGCTCCAACAGTGCAGTAGTATCTAACTAAATGCTTGTGTTCCTAGCTCCAACAGTGCAGTAATATCTAACTAAATGCTTGTGTTCCTAGCTCCAACAGTGCAGTAGTATCTAACTAAATGCTTGTGTTCCTAGCTCCAACAGTGCAGTAGTATCTAACTAAATGCTTGTGTTCCTAGCTCCAACAATGCAATAGTATATAACTAAATGCTTGTGTTCCTAGCTCCAACAGTGCAGTAGTATCTAACTAAATGCTTGTGTTCCTAGCTCCAACAGTGCAGTAATATCTAACTAAATGCTTGTGTTCCTAGCTCCAACAGTGCAGTAGTATCTAACTAAATGCTTGTGTTCCTAGCTCCAACAGTGCAGTAATATCTAACTAAATGTGTGTGTTCCTAGCTCCAACAGTGCAGTAGTATCTAACTAAATGCTTGTGTTCCTAGCTCCAACAGTGCAGTAGTATCTAACTAAATGCTTGTGTTCCTAGCTCCAACAGTGTAGTAATATCTAACTAAATGCTAGTGTTCCTAGCTCCAACAGTGCAGTAATATCTAACTAAATGCTTGTGTTCCTAGCTCCAACAGTGCAGTAGTATCTAACTAAATGCTTGTGTTCCTAGCTCCAACAGTGCAGTAGTATCTAACTAAATGCTTGTGTTCCTAGCTCCAACAGTGCAGTGGTATCTAACTAAATGCTTGTGTTCCTAGCTCCAACAGTGCAGTAGTATCTAACTAAATGTGTGTGTTCCTAGCTCCAACAGTGCAGTAGTATCTAACTAAATGCTTGTGTTCCTAGCTCCAACAGTGCAGTAGTATCTAACTAAATGCTTGTGTTCCTAGCTCCAACAGTGCAGTAGTATCTAACTAAATGCTTGTGTTCCTAGCTCCAACAGTGCAGTAGTATCTAACTAAATGCTTGTGTTCCTAGCTCCAACAGTGCAGTAGTATCTAACTAAATGCTTGTGTTCCTAGCTCCAACAGTGCAGTAGTATCTAACTAAATGCTTGTGTTCCTAGCTCCAACAGTGCAGTAGTATCTAACTAAATGCTTGTGTTCCTAGCTCCAACAGTGCAGTAGTATCTAACTAAATGCTTGTGTTCCTAGCTCCAACAGTGCAGTAGTATCTAACTAAATGCTTGTGTTCCTAGCTCCAACAGTGCAGTAGTATCTAACTAAATGCTTGTGTTCCTAGCTCCAACAGTGCAGTAATATCTAACTAAATGCTTGTGTTCCTAGCTCCAACAGTGCAGTAGTATCTAACTAAATGCTTGTGTTCCTAGCTCCAACAGTGCAGTAGTATCTAACGAAATGCTTGTGTTCCTAGCTCCAACAGTGCAGTAGTATCTAACTAAATGCTTGTGTTCCTAGCTCCAACAGTGCAGTAGTATCTAACTAAATGCTTGTGTTCCTAGCTCCAACAGTGCAGTAGTATCTAACTAAATGCTTGTGTTCCTAGCTCCAACAGTGCAGTAGTATCTAACTAAATGCTTGTGTTCCTAGCTCCAACAGTGCAGTAGTATCTAACTAAATGCTTGTGTTCCTAGCTCCAACAGTGCAGTAGTATCTAACTAAATGCTTGTGTTCCTAGCTCCAACAGTGTAGTAATATCTAACTAAATGCTTGTGTTCCTAGCTCCAACAGTGCAGTAATATCTAACTAAATGCTTGTGTTCCTAGCTCCAACAGTGCAGTAGTATCTAACTAAATGCTTGTGTTCCTAGCTCCAACAGTACAGTAATATCTAACTAAATGCTTGTGTTCCTAGCTCCAACAGTGCAGTAATATCTAACTAAATGCTTGTGTTCCTAGCTCCAACAGTGCAGTAGTATCTAACTAAATGCTTGTGTTCCTAGCTCCAGCATTGTAGTAATATCTAACTAAATGCTTGTGTTCCTAGCTCCAACAGTGCAGTGGTATCTAACTAAATGCTTGTGTTCCTAGCTCCAACAGTGCAGTGGTATCTAACTAAATGCTTGTGTTCCTAGCTCCAACAGTGCAGTGGTATCTAACTAAATGCTTGTGTTCCTAGCTCCAGCAGTGCAGTAATATCTAACTAAATGCTTGTGTTCCTAGCTCCAACAGTGCAGTAGTATCTAACTAAATGCTTGTGTTCCTAGCTCCAACAGTGCAGTAGTATCTAACTAAATGCTTGTGTTCCTAGCTCCAACAGTGCAGTAGTATCTAACTAAATGCTTGTGTTCCTAGCTCCAACAGTGCAGTAGTATCTAACTAAATGCTTGTGTTCCTAGCTCCAACAGTGCAGTAATATCTAACTAAATGCTTGTGTTCCTAGCTCCAACAGTGCAGTAGTATCTAACTAAATGCTTGTGTTCCTAGCTCCAACAGTGCAGTAGTATCTAACTAAATGCTTGTGTTCCTAGCTCCAACAGTGTAGTAATATCTAACTAAATGCTTGTGTTCCTAGCTCCAACAGTGCAGTAGTATCTAACTAAATGCTTGTGTTCCTAGCTCCAACAGTGCAGTAGTATCTAACGAAATGCTTGTGTTCCTAGCTCCAACAGTGCAGTAGTATCTAACTAAATGCTTGTGTTCCTTGCTCCAACAGTGCAGTAGTATCTAACGAAATGCTTGTGTTCCTAGCTCCAACAGTGCAGTAGTATCTAACGAAATGCTTGTGTTCCTAGCTCCAACAGTGCAGCACTATCTAACAATTCATAACAATATACACAATTCTCAAAGTAAAAGACTGGAATTAAGAAATATATAAATATTAGGATGAGCAATGTCGGTGTGGCATTGACTAGAATACAGTATATACATATGAAACGAGTAAAACAGTATGTAAACATTATTAAACTGGCCAGTGATTCCATGTCTATGTATATAGGGCAGCAGCCTCTAAGGTGCAGGGTTGAGTAACCAGACGGTAGCCGGCTAGTGACAGTGACTAAGTTCAGGGCAGGGTACTGGGTGGAGGCCGGCTAGTAATGGCTATTTAACAGCCTGATGGCCTTGAGATAGCCATCTTCTGTCCTCCTGTTACGTTCCCCGGTTTCTGTGTTGTGGTTTGTTTGTATGTGTGTTTCAGGAAGGCTTCCTGAAATTCCCCCAAGCAGCTGATTGGTCGGCCCCATTGCTAATTGCAGCTGACCCTGCCCCCTCGTCAGGATACAGCTGTATCGCATTACAGACTCCTTCTCCAGCTATAAAAGCCAGTGTTCCTTTGTAAGAGAGAGCTGAAGGTTATATCATATGTTGGTTGTTTCTCAGCGGGAGATGATTAGTATGTCCTGTGTTGGTTTTTGCTGAGAGAAAGGTTTTTGTTAAATACTTTGTAGCCGCTGCTTCTAAGGTATGTGTGTCCCGATAGGAGGCCGTGTTTTGAGCTCTCTGTGGTTAGTGATTGAGGTGTGATGGTAGGTTGTGAGGATGACTTAAGTTTGTGTGTTCAGTAGGCTGCACTGTACAAAATGGCTGCCTCAGCCATCTCCAAGTTTATTGAAGTGCCCTCTGTTGATCGTTTGGTGGGGTTGCGGAAAGATCTTTTCGCTATAACTGACCATTATGGACTCTTCATCCCTGAGAAAGCCCTAAAGGCTGAGCTTTTGGTGCTTGTCAGGGAGGCTTCAGGAGAGGAGATATACCTTCCGATGCCAAGTCGGAGGACAGGGCGGAGGAAGGGGTTGCTCGTACCCCCTTTACATTGCCCCAATTTGACCCTTTATCTTCTGCTTCGGGTCGTTCAGACGGGACCGCTAGGCTAAAGGTGAGGCTGGCCCGTTTAGAAATGGAGCAAAAAGATAGACAGATTAAGTTCGATTTAGAAAATCGGAGAATGTAAATTGACAAGGATGTGAGGATCCGACAACTGGGTTACAGCCTTATTCTAAAATGGATTCATTACAGCCTTATTCTAAAATCGATTCCATAGTTTTTTCCCTCATCAATTTACACACAATAACCCATAATGATGAATCAAACAGGTTAACATTTTTGCAAATGTATAAAAAAATTCAAATGGAAATATCACATTTACATAAGTATTCAGACCCTTTACTCAGTACTTTTTGAAGCCCCTTTGGCAGCGATTACAGTCCTCTTGGTTATGTCACTACAAGCTTGGCACACCTGTATTTGGGGAGTTTCTCCCATTATTCAATGCAGATCCTCTCAAGCTCTGTTAGGTTGGATGGGGAGCGTTGCTGCACAGCTATTTTCCGGTCTCTCCAGAGATGCTCTGGCGGGGCCACTCAAGGACATCCAGAGACTTGTCCTGAAGCCACTCCTGTGTTACATTTACATTTTAGTAATTTAGCAGACCCTCTTATCCAGAGCGACTTACAGTAGTGAATGCATACATTTCATAAAAACATTTTTTTTCGTGCTGGTCCCCCGTGGTCTTGGCTGTGCTTAGGGTCATTGTCCTGTTACTTTGCTACAATCATCTTTCCCTCGATCCTGACTACTCTCCCAGTCCCTGTTGCTGAAAAACATCCCCAAAGCATGTTGCCACCACCATGCTTCACCGAAGGGATAGTGCCAGGTTTCCTCCAGATTTACCGCTTGGCATTCAGGCCAAATAGTTCAGTCTTGTTTAGGTGGCTTTTGGCAAACTCCAAGTGGGCTGTCATGTGCCTTTTACTGAGGAGTGCCTTCAGTCTGGCCACTCTACCATAAAGGCCTGATTGGTGGAGTGCTGCAGAGATGGTTGTCTTCTGGAAGGTACTCACATCTCCACAGGAACTCTGGCTCTCTGTCAGACGTACAATTGGGTTCTTGGTCAGCTCTGGAAGGAAGGAAGAGGCAAAGTGTGGCTTTACTCCGCCCAAAATCTGTCCACGACAATTAGACCATGAAGTCTTATTTTTGTTTGGAGGTCAATGACTGTCAAATTTGGTCAACAAAAAATGTAATTGCTAATTTGCTACATGAGGCTTATTTGATCAAATATACATTTTGTAATGGTTAGGCTGTTACAAATGCACTGGTATGGACTAACAGTGCATTCGGAAAGTATTAAGACCTCTTGACTTTTTCCACATTTTGTTACGTTACAGCCTTATTCTAAACTGGATTTAAAAAATGTAATCCTCATATCAATCTGGTTCTTGGTCAGGGAGGTGACCAAGAACCCAATGTTCACTCTGACAGAGCTCCATAGTTCCTCTGTGGAGATCTGAGAACCTGATCCTGAACAATGGAGCCCCTCAGGGGTGCATGCTCAGTCCCCTCCTGTACTCCCTGTTCACCCACGACTGCACAGCCAGGCACGACTCCAACACCATCATTAAGTTTGCAGACAACACAAGTGGTAGGCCTGATCACCGACAACCATGAGACAGCCTATAGGTAGGTCAGAGACCGGGCCGGGTGGTGCCAGAATAACAACCTATCCCTCAACGTAACCAAGACTAAGGAGATGATTGTGGACTGCAGGAAAAGGAGGACTGAGCATGCCCCTATTCTCATCGACAGGGCTGTAGTGGAGCTGGTGGACAGCTTCAAGTTCCTTGGTGTCCACATCACCAACAAACTAACATGGTCCAAACACACCAAGACAGTCGTGAAGAGGGCATGACAAAGCCTATTCCCCCTCAGGAAACTAAAAAGATTTGGCATGGGTCCTGAGATCCTCAAAAGGTTCTACAGCTGCAACATCGAGAGCATCCTGACTGGTTGCATCACTGCCTGGTACAGCAACTGCTCGGCCTCCGACCGCTAGGCACTATAGAGGGTAGTGCGTACTGCCCAGTACATCACTGGCTAAGCTGCCTGCCATCCAGGACCTCTACACTAGGCGGTGTCAGAGGAAGGCCCTATAAATTGTCAAAAATCCCAGCCATAGACTGTTCTCTCTACTACCGCATGGCAAGCGGTACAGGAGCGCCAAGTCTAGGACCAAAAGGCTTTTCAACAGCTTTTACCCCTTAGACATAAGACTCTTGAACATGTAATCAAATGGCCACCCAGACTATTTGCATTGTGTGTCATCCCCCCCAACCCCTCATTTACACTGCTGCTACTCTCTGTTTATCATATATGCATAGTCACTTTAACCATACCTACATGTACATACTACCTCATTTAGCCAGACTAACCGGTTCCCCCACACATTGGCTACCCGGGCTATCTGCATTGTGTCCTGCCACCCACCAACCGCCAATCCGTTTTACGCTACTGCTACTCTCCGTTTATAGTATATGCATAGTCACTTTAACCATACATACATATACTACCTCAATTAGCCCGACTAAGCGGTGCCTGTATATAGCCTCACTACTGTATATAGCCTTGCTACTGTTACTTTTCTGTCTTTTTACTGTTGTTTTTTTATTTATCTATTGTTCACCAATACCTATATTTACTTAAAAATTGCGCTGTTGGTTAGGACCTGTTAAGTAAGCATTCACTGTAAGGTCTACACCTATTGTATTCGGCGCACGTGACAAACTTTGATTTGAAATAGCTGTGCAGCAACACTCCCAATCCAACCTGACAGAGCTTGAGAGGATCTGCAGAGAATGGGGAAAAACTCCAAATACAGGTTTGCCAAGCTTGTAGCGTCAAATAAAATCTAAGTTTATTTGTCACGTGCGCTGAATACAACAGGTATTTCACCTTACAGTGAAATGCTTACTTACAGGCTCTAACCAACAGTACAATTTCATTATAATTTAAAAAAAAAAGGTATTAGGTGAACAATAGGTAATTAAAGAAATAAAAACAGTAAAAAGACAGTGAAAAATAACAGTAGCGAGGCTACATACAGGTACTGGTTAGTCAGGCTGATTGAGGTAGTATGTACATGATAAACAGAGAGTAGCAGCAGCGTAAGAGGGGTTGGGGGGGGGGCACACAATGCAAATAGTCTGGGTGGCCATTTGATTACCTGTTCAGGAGTCTTATGGCTTGGGGGTAAAAACTGTTGAGAAGCCTTTTTGTCCTAGACTTACCGCTTGCCACGCGGTAGTAGAGAGAACAGTCTATGACTGGGGTCAAAATCAAGAAGACTCGAGGCTGTAATCGCTGCCAAAGGTGCTTCAACAAAGTACTGAGTAAAGGGTCTGAATACTTATGTAAATGTACATCTCAGTTTTATTTTTATTTTCATAAAGGGTATCATAGATCAATTTGATCAGGGGCTTGTGGGGAACAATGTAATACCATCAAAAGTTTGCTACGCTAAAGTGGAAACATTTTTCCGCTGGCCCATGGACTACATCGAATGATCCTGCAAATACCCTCAGTATGCAGTCCAATCATAATAATCTATTTCCATAGCCTACACTTGAGACACTTGTACGACAAAATTATATATATTCATTCATAATACAATTTTAAAGCTAACAGCTGGCAAGAAAATCTTAAGTAAAAAAATGGCTGATTTTGCCTACTGTCCAGCAGTAGGCAAGATAACCTGTTAAGAAACAAATACATAAAAATACAAAAGTTAGCCTAGCCTATTTTCTAGACGAATATTGCAGCCTATGTCTAGTGTCCAGCAAAGCAGATTAGAGTTTGACAGTGCAGGGCTAAAACTGTCAGCCTGATGACCACAAAAGCCTTACATACAGAGTAGTGGAGTGGATGGTCTGACACCAGGCAGCCAATAGAGAGAGGGGTGATGTCACTGGGAGCTGGGCTGAGCCTGACAGCAGAGCAGCTGGCCAGCTCCCAGACAGACAGAGGTGCTGTAGTGGAGACAGACTTGGCTTCAAGCACTATTTGAATTATTTCAAAAACTTTCTGTACTTCATTGAGCTTGCCTGTTGCAATGAAACCAATAGAAAATTCTCAAAAGTACAAACCCCACCTACCTGGCACTCTAGGCAGACTAAAGCAAACCATCAAAGTATTTGAAAGACTGCTTATACTATTTGAACCCAGGTCCGGACTAGTCAACCTGTTGCAACTGACACCGTTTGCATAAACTAAGTCTTCACTGTCTAGGCACAAACTGGCCGTTTGGGATTAGCCCAAAAATATTCTGTGTACTTGTAAATTGTTTTGCAATGACACAGAGTAGGAGAGGAATGTTAGCTAAACAGACCACTACCCAGGCTAAAATATTGGTACAGCATAAGAATGAATTAGTTTGTTTATATTTCATTAGAGTGAAGAGGGGTCATTTTCAGTGGTGGTTATTCTTGGCTTGAAACATTCCCCAGTAGGTGGTGCATATGCGCTAGCTTTCGAAGAGACGTTGACTGAAACCGGTATTTTAGCTGTCTATCAGATTGTTTCATTCAACTCGCGATCAGGCAATGCACTTAAATGAACCCGTAAAGCAAAGGCTCAAGACCAAAACCATAGATAGACCAAGACCCTGGCACACTGAAGATGACCAGAGAAAACAGTAAAGCAGTGTCTTGTTGCTGCCATTCAGTGTTGGTCGGAGAGAGAACACGCATAGCAATCTCACATGGTCTGATTGTGTGCGCGATAGGCCAGATAGGAGAACGTGTCGTGCATGACCAGCACAAGATTGAACTGATAAGATGGCTGAGGAACTAGAGAAATGTGAAGTAGGCAGCAAGCACACTATGTCCAGAGAGGGGGAAGGTGGAGAGAAAGTGGGTGAGAGAGCATAGATGGAATGTGAGTGAGACAGTGGCAGAGGGTGTGTATGAGAGTTGGGGGGGGGGGGGGGGGGCGACAGAGATAATCAGTTATAACCTGAACAGTCCAAGGAGCCTTGGGGACCAACAAAAACTTAGAGTTTGGCACTTGGAAGTGATGGCATGACTGTCAGCAAACAATAAGGTCAAGTTCTGGGTACATTTTTTTTAAATATACAAACTCTTAAGGCCGACCTGTACACATTGTGTCCGCATAGACGCCGTCTAAATGCACTGAACCGTTTGTTTCAGATGCAACCCTCATGTGTTCAGGTTATGAATATGCAATGCAAATCAGTAAATGCCACATTCAAAAGAGCTGTTGAAGTGTTAGGACTTTTATTCTACTTGGTGTTGGATTTGAGTGTAAAGTTTAACTTTAAAATACCATGACAACCCCCATATGATGATTCAGTAAGCAGTACGGGAAGTGAGGTTGTGAGCATAGGCCAGAAAATAGCCTGGGGACAAGACCTGTCAGAGAATGGCTTTCTATGATAGCTGCAAAGCATTTAACATTAAAACATTTTAGGCAATGTGAGAATAAATGCTGCATACACAGCTGACCACCTCAATAACACCACCAGGGGTGTATTCACTTAGAACCAAACAGGGAGGAACTAACCTGAACTTGTCCAAATAAAAGGAAACTTGTTTTAGTTGTTGCAAAACATTTTCCTATGGTGTGCACTAATGAATACACCCCTGTCACTTTGCAGAAAATTGTAGATGATGCAAAAGTGAAAGGACGAGTAAATGGTAAGACAATGACTTGTCTTTTATTCAATTAGGAACGGAAATATTACAGAATTACAACACAGACAGCAGAACATACTTTCAACATGTAGAAAATGTGGTTTATTTACGGTACATACAGTGGGTAGAACATTCTTAGAAAAGAAATGCTGCAGTTTTTTTTAAGGCATTCAGACTTCAAGAAGTTAACACTGCACAAAATAATTGCACTGAGAAAGGTAGACCAAAGTGTGACAAATATTACAATTTCATGAGTTAATAATCTGGAATCTTGTTTCTTCAGAGCCAAACACCACATTTGTTTAACTATTATGCAAAAATATATTCTTAATCCCTCAGAATCTGATGCTTCACAGAATATCCCAAGGATGCAAAGCACATGGTCTTTCCTTTTACTTTCAGCTCTCTCCTATATAGATGTTAAGACAGTCTTTAAATAACTCAACCACAGCTCCAAAGCAAATATTCAAAATGTAATTTCCCTCAGTACTCAGTAGAATTCCTATAGTTTCCCCCTCACGCCTAGAGTGTTAACTTACAATTGATGTACAACCAAATTAACTAAACCCCTGGCTTGTTCTTTCCCTCCCCCGTCACATCCATCTTTTTCTAGACATGTCCACGTCTACTAAGGGTGCAAAGTAACATTACTTCCATAAGGCATCTTGGGCGAGTCGACTAAATTTAATTCAAGATACCGAGAGACGACACATATGCAAATGCACTCAAAGCCTCTTTCACCTTGTCCTATTGGAGGAGGGAGACAGAAGTCCCTTACTCTTTTAACTTCAGCTGCAGTAAGAGTAAAAAATAAATACAAACAAGTATTATTTTGTTTAATAAAGACTGATCAGAGTTTGCGTTTCAACTACGTTTCAGTGCAGAAGTGTCTCTGAAGCAGGATGGAAAAAACCCAACCAGGCTTCTGTTCGACCATCCGACTGTAGTCACAGGCACCGTCGCCCCCACAAAATATCCAGAGGTATAAATCATGTTATACACAAATGAAGAGACCTTATGTCCCAAATGGCACCCGATTCCATATACAGTGCGCTACCTTTGACCAGAGCCCACAATGTGCCCTGGTCAAAAGTAATGCACTATACAGGGAATATATGTGCAATTTGAGATCTGATACCTTCCTTCATCCTCTTCTACAAGAGGAAATAATCTCCTGTGAAGAGCAACTTGGACAGGAGACAACTGGTGCAATAATATGTAACGCTGCCGCATAACTGCACTTCTACACCAGCCTATATGGAATATGGTCTGGTATATAATGACAGCTCAACAGTATGTTGACTTAGAAGTAAGTAGGGCTGTTTCAACACAGCAGCTTATAGTAAAATAAGACTGAAGTAGGGTGGCTTAATAAAAGCAAAATAATGTTAAATATAAAAACTGAAATTTCATCTTAAACGTAAATGTAAACTTTTGACAAAAGGTGGACTTCCCCCAGGATTTTAAAGAATTCCAACTACTCCACGCTTAGGGAATGAATGTCAACAAAGCGTGACTGATAGAAATATTTGGATCCATATGTCAGGATCATTCAGCCCGAATTGAAATCGACACTTTATCAAAACAAATTTTACCTACTTAGCCTAAAATGTGAAGAAACCTCAAACTTTTTTTTCTTTTCACAATTTCAAAAGTGCCACAGATGGTTAATTAATAGCTCATGAATAAATTAGAGGTTAATGTTATACCATCTTCATTGTTGGTGCAGATGGCACAGGCAGGTAGTTTGGTTGGTGTAATAGTATCACGCATTACAGCGTCCATCTCCGCCATACACACTTCAGGTTTTCCACCAATAGTGACTTAGTCTTAAATCTCTGCGCTAACATACCTAGCTTAGCCAGGCCATTAGATCACTTTTCTTAGTCACCTCACGCATCATTCATTTAAAAACAAAATAATAAAAAAAAACAACACTTTACTGAAAGGTCTAGGACCGATTTTAAAGCCAATATTAGTCTGAGGAACTCAAGTATAGGTTTTTAACTCATAATACAGAAGCAGACATCAATGGACCATGGTTTGATCACTACTAACTGCAGCACTACTAACTCCCATCATCAATACTGCAATTTACTACAGCTACATTCTTTCTTTCATTGGTTTAGCCTGTTTTATCGTATCTGGCATCGGTCGCATCAAGTCCGTAACGGTTTGAGACAACATTCAGCCAGTCTTGTGGCTGCCGTCACCTGTTCGCTGGGCGCGGGCCGAGACGAGGTCGCGGGACACCCTCTTGCAGTCCTTGGCCAGGCCCAGAAAGCACATGAGGTCTATGAAGGCAGTGGTGATGTTCATCTTAATGCCGAACTCACTGGTGGCGTAGTCAAAGGGGAAGGTGTGGTGGTAGTTGTGGAAGCCCTCGCCTGGCAGGAAGGATACAAGGGGACAGGAAAGTCAGGTTAAAAGCATAGACAAATAGCCATTCACAGGTGACGTGGGGACAGCAAAGTCAGATTGAGAGAGAAAAAGAGCTGGAATGGCCTTTACTCCATGTACCTGGTAATACTATAGATGTGCATCTATCCAAGTTACTTTTTTCTTTTAAAAATAGGATTCAAAACATAATCTGATCACCATAGTCGATGATATGTAAACTAAAGCACTTTGAGTTTGAAAAGTGCTACAATATGGATGGCTAACTTTCATCCTGGAGGGCTGCTGTGTGCAACATTTTGTTCCAGTCTAGCATTCAAATACATGATTCTACGAAGTTAATTACAGTCTCCAACTTGAACCAGAGTACTAAAAAACCTGCACAAACTACAGCAGCACTAAGTCAAGTGTTGCAAGTCCCTGAGCCATATTAGTTTATAGATTGAACAAAAATATACAAACGCAACCATTTCAAAGATTTGTTACTGAGTTACAGTTCATAAGGAAATCAGTCAATTGAAAAAAAAAAAAAAAAAAAAAATTCATTAGACCCTAATCTATGGATTACATACGACTGGGAATATAGATAGGCAACTGTTGGTCACAGAATTAAAAAAAAAAAAATTATTATAAATTGGGCCTCGGGATCTCATCATGGTATCCCTGGATTCAAATTGCCATCAATAAAATACAATTGTGTTAGTTGTCCGTAGTTTATGCCTGCCCATACCCCCACCATGGGGCACTCTATTCACAACGTTGCCATCAGCAAACTGCTCGCCTACATGACACCATACAGGTGGTCTGCAGTTGTGAGGCCGGGTGGACATAATGCCAAGTTCTCTAAAATGTTGGAGGCGGCTTATGGTAGAGAAAATAAATAATTATCTGGCAAAAGCTCTGGTGGACCTTCCTGCAGTCAGAATGCCTATTGCATGCCCTAGACAACTTGACAGGTTGTGTGACAACACTTCACATTTTAGAGTGGCCTTTTATTGTCCCCAGCACTAGGTGCACCTGTGTAATGACCATGCTGTTTAATCAGCTTCTTGACATGCCACACCTGTCAGGTGGATGGATTAACAGGGGTGTAAACTAATTTGTGCACAAAATTGAGAGAAACTTGCTGCGCATCAAATTTCTGGGATCTTTTATCTCAACTCATGAAACCATCACTTTACATGTTGCGAGATACACTGTAGGCTGAGACAATAACATCACTCCATGTTTAAAAAAAATTAAATAAAAAAAAGAGGATGAAAGAAGCACAACTGTATGCACCCACTTTGGGAGTAAGTCACTCTGGATAAGAGTCTGCTAAATGACTAAAATGTAAAAATGACAAGTTCCACTCGTTTTAAGCGATTCAACTAAAACATGATTTTCACAGCTGACAAACAGGCAGCTATACAGATGAGAGTTTATAGTAGAACAGGCAATCAGTCGGACCGAAGCTCTGATTTCACACAAACAGCAGGATCTCTTGCACAAAATAAACACAGGCCACTGGATTAGCAAGTTCCGCCTCACTACACCATGCCAGGCTGCATCAGCTGCTTTGGGAAGACTACAGTACAAGTGTGGTGGGACACGAAATGGCATATTGGCTTTGTCCAAAATGGCTAACAGCCTATTCCTATAGAGAGTGAGGTTCTGGCCAATAGTAGTGCTCCAGACAAATCCCTCACACAGGCCCCAACCTTAAATATAAATATATTTTTTAAAAGTCAGATCCTTACCGATGGCACTGAAGGCCACGAAACGGTTCTCACTGGGGTTGATGTGATGGTCGTAGGGTCGGTTGCCCCACATGTGAGCTGCAGAGTTGACCAGCCAGGTAGCATTCAGCACCAGGGTGTACCGCATGAGGACTGGGATGAAGTAGCCCACCCACAGAGACTCACCCCACAGGTACCAGGGCACCCACATGGGCACCAGGAAACACAGCAGAACCACAGACAGCTTGTAGTACCTAGAGGGGACGGAGAGGGAAGAGATGAGGAAACATTGGTTTGGTGTGTGTCAAACACAGAAAATCTATAGAGCTCCACCATTCATTTTTGGGGTGGGTGGGTGAGATTAGTACTGGAATTTATATGCGCCAAACATAAGTAGCTGTGTTACTCAAGAGTTTGTAAGTAGAACTGGAAGCATTCTGTTATGATGAATCTAAATAAATTACGTTTCTAAAGCTGGGGAAGTGAACACCACCCCAAGCACCTAGATTCATAAACAGAGTTACTAAACCGTGGAAGGTCACACCTAGTTCAGTACCAAAAAAAGTACATGTTTTGAAGAATTCTATTCAGTTGATTTAGTCTTCCACCAAAATGTTAAAAATGACCCATTTCTGTGGTGCTACTAGTTTGGGACTATATCCACGAGTACCCACTGCCTGCTGATAAAATGGCCAGCCAGTCACTGTACTTTGTGTGGGTATGGCCCAATCGAGGCCCTGGCAGAGATGGCAGCTCTTAGCAATAGATCAGCCAGCGTCATCATGGCCACCACAACCTATAGATGTATGATCTTAAATTCAATCTAGTATTGTCACAGCAAAATAATCCTGAAGCAACCGGATTTTAACATTTAGTCCATAATGCTGCTGGATTGGTAAGGCTATTAGCTGGCTAAAAGTAAGCTACATGAAAAGTGCAATACTGTTAATATAACAGTGTGATAGTGTGGGCTTTCAGTGAATTTATGTAAATTACAAACGACAGGGTGTGCCATTACCAACAGCAACCCTGGAGCAATTGGGATTAAGTGCATTGCTGAAGGGCACACAGATTATTCACCTTGTCAGCTCAGGGATTCAAACCTGCCACCCTCCGATTTATTTTACTATGTCTGTTGTAAATGCTTTGGCGCCAAACTGCTGGCAGTTGTGAAAAAGTCAATAATTGGAAGAATTAATAAAAATGCCATTGTTGATTAGATGCTTTTTTCAAAATGATACATGTGTGGAGCATGCGTGAGGTGAAATGTGGATATTTTGGAATGTGAACACTCAGTGTTTGACCTGACAAAGATCTGTTTGGGATGGAAACGTTGTCAATAAAGCAGTGAATCGGGGGTGTTAACGGTGTGCGGGCCTTCTTGTTCTGTATTAGCCCAGCACCTGTTTAAGGATGTGCGTATGACCAAACTTTTCTATAGACGGTACTTCTTTTTCATGCGGCACTCCAATCTGCAAAGACTCCATTACGCACCGCCATTTGGGTGTCGACCTTCAATTGTAATTTGCCATCTAAGAGGATGTTAACCTCCATAACACATTTGAATTCACAACTGAAGACTATGCCCGTATTATGACGAGACTGTTTGACAATCACGTTGAAACAACGGAATCACTACGAGAGTGAAACACCTATGACAGAGAGACGCATGCACCTCCACGCTGTCCCTTTGAGCGACTATTTGCGTAAGAAATTGATCCCACAAGGCCTTAGAATCCAGAAGGCACCCACAATCAGCAGAGACTGAGTTTCTGTGACCAGTGGTGCCAAATTACAAACAAATGCTCATTTGATCTTATGGCTCTTATTATCCAGGAAATAGCTGAGGACTGGGTGGAATACGTGAGAAGATACAGTTGTAATTGCACTACTTGTACGCAGCAACAACTGACCCAGAAAAACTCAAACATGGAGCACACTAGTGACTGTCAAACAAACCGACCATCTGGATAAGCATTTCAGACAGCGGGGTTACCCAGAGGAATGGCTGCATGACGCAAGGGAATGTTATAAAAAAAAAAAAAAAAAAAAAAAAAAATCATGACCCACGATGACAGCCTCACGCCCAAACCTCCCCACCCTCCTGACCAACACTTCCTTCAGTACCCCCCACTTGGTAAACATTTCGACCACATCATTAAAAATAAATAAAAATAAAAATAAAAAAGTACATCTTGAGCACTGATCCATAACTGGAAAAGACATTTAAAGAACCCCGCGGGTAGTCTTCAGACGCACCCCCAACATCAGTCAAATGTTGGTGAGGTCTGATCTTCCACCAGTGCCACGCAGTACCTTTCTGGACAACGTGCCAGACGGTAACTATAGATGTGGCGGATGCACCCAGTGTAACTTCAAACAAAATGTGATATACCTGATCAAATGTATTTGTGGTCTATGCTATGTAGGAAAAACAAAATGAGCTCTGAAAACAAGGATAGCAGAACACAGGAGTAATATCAGGACCCTTAACCAGAGAAACCCTGTGGCTGCGCATTTCATGGATGCTTGTCACAACATTAGCTCTGAGATACATTGGCATCGAACATGTTAAGACTCCTAGGAGGAGCGGAGATACTGATAATCTATTATTGAGAAGAGAATTGTTTCGGATTCGATGTCTCAAGAGTTTGATATCAAACCATTTCTTACCTGAATGTTACTTTACTTTGTCTTGCCTTCCAGGTTACCCACTTAATCATTTTGTAAATATATATTATGTTCTGGAACCATTACATGTACCCATCATTGTTATTTCATTATTAGTGATATGCAAATGTTGTTGTTTTTTCACCCACCATGTGTCATGTCCACAACGGTCATGTGAGGTGAAATGTGGATATTTTGGGATGTGAACACTCAGTGTGTGACCTGACGAAGATCCGTTTCGGACAGAAACGTTGTCAATAAAGCGGTGAATTGGGAGTTAACAGTGTGCGGGCGTTGTTCTATACATGTGTGGAGCACTCAGAGTTTGGTTTACTTTAGATCGTCATGCATAGAAAATCAATTCAAATGAAATCTCAATATTGTCAAGTCACTTGTGCTGGTCTCGTGGAACATACGTACAATGTGGAACACACCGGATTTGGTTGCTTGATTATTGCAGTGATAAGATCAAATACTTATGTCCAGTGGCATAGCTGATGGTGGAGAGGAAATGCAAAACTCAATGTTATCTGATCAGCAGCCACATGCAGTCCAAAACGTGATGTGCCAATAGTTCTATAACAGTTGGTTTATATGGTGGATTGGATTTTATACCGAGCTCTTTCAAGTGTACAATGAATTAAAATGGCCCCTTTGTGGCACATTCTGTGCATGCTACTGCCAATGGAGGTTTGTGCAACTTCTCCAGAATGCAAATAGGCAGCTAAGATGGCGCTGTCTTTTATCCGGTGGCATAACTGATGGTTTGTCCGGTGGCATAACTGATGGTAGAGGTGAAACGCAAAACACAATGACACATCATTGCTATTTGCATTGACCCCATCTTGCATGGACTATCCACACAAGAAAATATTATGACTCAGTGGCCAGTTGATTTGGAACACCACCCCATTCACGAAAACAGTTCGCTCCTTCAGACAGCGAGTCACGTGGCTGTGGCTTGCTATATAAAGCAGGCAGACAGGTATCCAGTTACTGTTCAATTGAATGTTATAATGGGCTAAACGAGTGACCTATGCCAGGGCTTCAGTCTGTCATGGGGATAGCAGAGTCAGGATTTGGTGTAAGCAGCATGAGTCCATGGCCCCATCTTGCCTGCGGTCAGCGGTACAGGCTGGTGATGGTGTGGGGAATGTTTTCCTGGCACACGTAGGGTCCCTTGATACCAATTGAGCAACTTTTTAACATCACACCTTGTAGAATCCATGCCCTGAAGAATTCGGGCTGTTCTGGAGGCAGGGGGGTCCAACCCAGTACTAGATGGGTGTCCCTAAAACGGTCCACTGTGTGTATAGACACATAACCCACATACATTCACACGTATACTGCTGCTACTCTGTTCTTTATTTTTACTCATTAAACCTGATGCCTAGTCACTTTACCCTGCCTTTACGTACATAGCTACCTCCTACCACTGCACATTGATCTGGCACGACCTGTATATAGCGCCATTCTTGAGCATTTTATTCCTCGTTTTACAATCTTTTTACGCTGCCTCGTTGGGACAGGCTCGTAAGCAAGCACTTCACGGTAAAGTCGACACCCATTGTATTCAGCGCATGAGACTTTTTTATTGATTCAGGGTAATGTATAAAAATGCCCAGTAGCCCATTATTTTGTCTACCACGGCTAGAAAAGATCTCAGTGACTTTGAAAGAGGGGTCTCAAAGAGCATAGGGGGTTTTAAGGGTGGGTGTGTGTGTGTCAGTCACCAGATCAACCCAATTGAATACTTATGGGAGATTCTGAAATGGTGCCTGAGACAGCATTATCCACCACAACAAATTATGGAATTTCTTGTGGAAAACAAATTGTTGCATCCCGCCAATAGAATTCCAGACACCTGTAGAATCTATGCCAAGGCGCATTGGAACTGTGCTGGCACCTCGTGGTGGCCCAACGCCCTGTTAAGACACTTCATGTTGGTGTTTCCTTTATTTTGGCAGTTACCTGTACAACACCGCATGATTCAGAGTGAGGGCACTGCCAGGGCCAACCTTAAATACTACCAGGAAAGGAAAGATAAGTCATCCCACTAATGACTGCTACTGTATGTAGGTAAGAAACTCTTTACCATATACCAACAGATAACATAGTATTGTGTGTCTCAATTGGTAGAGAGAGCACGGGGCTTGCAACACCAAGATCATGGTTTCGGTTTACGCTGGGGCCACACATCCAGAAATGTATACACGCTATATAAGCCACTTTCGATAAAAGCGTCTGCTAAAATGGCATATAGAAGACATCAGATATGAAGGACTAGACAGGGCAGAGACCCTTCTCTTCTTACTTTCTCTGGAACATGACGACTTTATCTGCCTTCAGGTCCGTCAGCTCCAGCTTCATGCCCTTCTCGATCACGTCAGGGTGCTTGCGGACGAGCAGCCAGCCAATGTGAGCGAAGAAGAAGCCCCGCAGTGCATTGTGGGGGTCCGCGTCCGTCTCGGAGTACTTGTGGTGAACCCGGTGGTCCCTTGCCCACTCGTAAATGTCATTCTGGAGGAAACAATAGAAATTATGTGGTTGTTTATGAGGCACTTTATCCAACACTAATAACAGCAGCATGTACAGTCGTACAGCTGGGTGAAATGGGGAGAGAAAGATAAATATTTTATTATATACACACACACACACACTACTTTGATGGTTGTAGCCATCAAGTGTCCCATCACCCATATTAGCAAACTTAGTTCATTTCAAAACTTCACATTTCTCTAGTATAGGTGATGTACCGTAATTAGTGATAACAGAAAAATGTCTGCGATAAGTGAGCGGTATGGTTGGTGACAAAATCGGTTTATTGTCCCAGCTCTATAGTACTCTATACAGCAGTACACGAGACCCATGGTGAGGGAATCTGGGGCTGTATGTATCAAGTGTTTCAGAGTAGACGTGCTGATTTAGGATCAGTTTTGCCTTTTAGAGCACAATAAAAGGAGCCTACATGGACAGGGAGAACCTGATCCTAGATTGGCATTCTTACTCAGATGCTTGATACAGGGCATTTGGAATGTATTCAGACGCCTTTACTTTTTCCCCTTGTTACATTGCAGCCTCATTCTAAAATGGCTTAATTACATTCCCCCCCGTCAATCTACACACAATACCCCATAATGACAAAGCGAAAACAGGTTTAGAATTTGGCAAATTTATAAAAGAACAAAAACCTTTACATAATTACACAAACATTTTGCTATGAGACTCAAAATTGAGCTCAGGTGTATCCTGTTTCCATTGACCATCTTAAGACATCCCCATCCAACCTGCAGAGAAGAATGGAGAAGCTCCCCAAATACAGGTGTGCCAAGCTTGTAGTGTCATACCCAAGAAGACTGGAGGCTGTAGTCACTGCCAAAAGGTACTTTAAGTACTGAGTAAAGGGTCTGAATACTTATGAAAATATTTATGTTTAATACATTTAATACAAAAATGTCTAAACCTGTTTTTGCTTTGTCATTATGGGTTGTGTGTAGTTTGAGAGAAAAAAAGTGATACATTTTTTGAATAAGGCTGTAACAAAATGGAGAAAGTCAAGGGATCTGAATACTTTCCAAATGCACTGTGATACCCACGGTATGTATCCTATGCTGGTTACAAATACAATTTCCTCTCTCGAGGTCAATAAAGATGTTTCAATTCAGAGACTTTGTTTGTTTACCTGGAAGGCCATGGAGTTGGCAAGGGCCAGGAAGACTCGCAGAGGGGTGGAGGCCTTGTAGGACTTGTGACTCCAGAGGCGGTGGGCCCCCGCAGTTATACCCAGGGCACTGAGCAAGAAGCACACAACAGCTACGGGAGGGAGAGCAAGAGGGATGGGACGAGAAAGAGATAAACAGACACCCATGTTTGGCACACACTCACATGTGCACAGAATCATGTCAAGCACAGATTTGACTCCCAGTAGATACAGGGGACATCATATCCCATCCCTGCCTTGTTGCTGTCGTGAGTTATTTCTGTTGGGAGCTGGCAGTGGGAGTAGGTATGCATGTCTACTACTCTCAGGGCTGTTGTTGTAAAATTACTGAATGTGTTTCTATGTGCAGCCAGACAAGGCTGCTTAGGATGTGAGAATTCTGGGACTCCGAACAGCCCAGGCAGCAAAGATATTCTGTTTTGGTGCCATGCAGCCTCTCACAATGGAATGTCTATTGGAATGGCAATTGTTCTTTGTCTCACCCAGTGGAATAATATGCAGTTCAGCACCGCACACAGACAGGGGGATATGCAACAGGGGAAACAAGTTTGGGGTCGTTCGGTATAATCCAAGTCATGCTTCATCTGTCCAAATACCTATTCCAGCTATTCTTCCGCAAAAAACCTGCACATATTGTCTAGGTCTAAACAAGCAAACAGATTGGTGTAGCTCTTTTCTGATTAAGAAACATTGTGAACCGAGGTGCCTCAAGTCTAGCCCAAAGGCCAGCAGATGGTGATATTGAGTCTCATTTTACCATTCAAAAGATGCAGGAAAGCCGACATACAGGAACACCCCGAATTATGGGCGGCAGTTGCACACTTTTGTTGCCAGCTGCATACAATGCGCTTGGACGGTAAGACCAAAACGACCCAATATCGCCATCTGCCGGCCTTTGGGCTACCTCAGGCCACTCATTCCAAAACGTCAAGTTCTCTCGCTGCACCACAGTAGCCTGCATATGAGCGCTTCAGTTGATAGGTGCATGCATGGTGTGATGATCAGGTGATAATGGTGTAGCTCAGGTTTCCCAAACTTGGTCCTGCCCCCCGTGCACGTTTTGGTTTTTGCCCTAGTACTACGCAGCTGATTCAAATAACCAACTCATCATCAAGCTTTGATTATTTGAATCAGCTGCGTTGAGTTGGGGCAAAACCAAAACGTGCACCTGGGGGGAGCAGGACCAAGGTTGTGGAACCCTGGTGTTAACTGTTAGGATACATATTCCGTTACATATGACGAAATAACTCATAGGTCCTATAGTATCAATGTGTTTATTATTTCCATGGAAAAAAATATTAAGTGGGTGTTCCTCAAAATAGATTTACCAACATTCAACACTATTCTCAGAGGGCAAGCAACATGTCGGTGTAACGCCACCAAGCGCATCACCCAGATTAACCACATTCTGTTTTCTAATGTCGACCGGATAAACTATGCTGCGTAGTCAAACAACTTTAACAATGGCGTAAAACCACGATAAAAGGCAAATAAAAAATGGTACATTAAGTAAATGGGGATACTTACTCCAAGCCAGAGTTAAGGCCGAGGTGGAGGGCACAAGCATCAGTCCGTAAAGCGCTCCAGCATGTAATAAAATCATTAATATGATGTTTCTCCACACCAGTCTCATCCGCGGTTTAGGGCCCTCTTTTGCTTTATAACTATCATCAAAAACATCATCTCTCGTAGACGTTTCTGCCACCACAGCATCTCTGTTTTGTTGTTGGTTGGGATTTCTCGTCTCTGTCATTTCTGCTGTGGGAGTCTGTAGTCAATACGCCGTGTTGAGATGAGATCTCCTAGAAAGAGGACAAATAGCTATTCAATTAAAATGACAAACACGGGCATCCTCGCTCACCCCACCAAGGAATCGAGCAACTTTAACATTAAGTTAAAGTGCGTGCTCGATTTCCTGGTGCAATGCTAGGATAGCATAGGCTACTATCAAAGATGCACACATTTTGCTATCAACTGGCATCGAATACATAATTTACAGCGTAGAATGAAGAGAATCGTTACAATGTATCAAAATGCGCCCAACGCTGAGATAGCTTCTTCCGGCGAACGTTGTGCAGCTCTACTCGTGATGAGGATTCCGCTTGCCTAGCTAAGCCTGCTGCTGAGTTTCTTGTTCAGACGTCGTTTTAAAGACTCCAATTGGTCGAGGAGCATTTGACGCCACCTCTACCCTGACAGTTTCATTGGTTGCCTGATTATCTGATGTTTAACGTTTTACAACCCCTGACTGAAATGCTGAAAGTCATCCAGAAAAAGTAAAAAAAAATATATATTTTACAGTCACACATTATTTCACACTCCTTATGTATAAAATTACGCAACTTGTGTCAACATGGTTGGATAGCTGCTGTTTAATAGGCGTAGTCATCTTTCCAGAGTCAGTGACCAGCAGTAACCTTTAGGCCCATAATTGGGTCATACTCATTACAATAAGGGACATTGCATTCTGTTGCTCATGGAGAGGATGTGGGGTGATGGGAGTTGACTGATACAATCCAACATTATGATTTATCCTGTTCGCTTCCAACACATCACTTGGACATATGAGTATAGGCTAGGCCTACTAATATAATATTGCAGCAAGTAATAGGCTATGATATAAATATAATAACTATTAATACAATCTCATATACATATTCCAAATGTTCATTATTAAACTCGCTCCGGTACCGCTTTCCGTGCGGTAGCAGAGAGAACAGTCTATGACTTGGGTGGCTGGAGTATTTGACCAATTTTAGGGCCTTCCTCTGACACCGCCTGGTATAGAGGTCCTGGATGGCAGGGAGCTCGGCCTCAGTGATGCACTGGGCCGTACGCACTACTATCTGTAGCACCTTGAGGTCAAATGCCAAGCAGTTGCCATACCAAGCAGTGATGCAGCCAGTCAATATGCTCTCAGTGGTTAGCTCTATAACTTTTTGAGTCGTGCCCTCTTCACGACTGTATTGGTGTTTGTGGACCATGATAGATCCTTAGTGATGTGAACACCGAGGAACTTGAAGCTCTCGACCTGCTCCACTACAGCCCTGTTGAATGGGGGAGAGCTCGTCCTTCCGTTTCCTGTAGTCCACAATCAGCTCCTTTGTCTTGGAGGTTGTTGTCCTGGTATCACACTGCCAGGTCTCTGACTTCCTCCCTATAGGCTGCCTCATCATCGTCGGTGATCAGACCTAGAGCACTGTCGTGTCGTCTATAAACTTAATGATGGTGTTGGAGCGGTCAAGCAGTCGTGGGTGAACATGGAGCACAGAAGGGGACTAAGCACGCACCCCTGCATTCTTTCATTGTTCCCCTCTAATCAGGGACTGATTTAGACCTGGGATACCAAATGGTTAATTAACTGGTAGAACAGAAAACCAGCAGGCTCCGGCCCTCGTAGGTTGTAAGAGTTGAATACCCCTGATCTACAGCTTATCATGAGGTATTCGAATTCAGGCGATCAGAACCTTGACTTTCTTAATATTATATATTGCACACCAGCTGTTGTTAACAAAGAGACACATCTCCCCCTTGAGTTTACCCGAGGCTGCCTTTCAATTCTGCCGATGCATAGAAAAAAACAGCTAGATCTGTATTATCCATGTCCTTGTTCAGCCATGACTCAGAGAAACATAGGATATTACAGTTCTTCAGGTCCCGTTCATAGGATAGTCTTGACGTAGCTCGTCCAGTTTGTTCTCCAGTGATTGTATGTTCGCCAATAGAACAGAGGGTAGAGGCGGTTTGTTTACTCGCCGACATAGTTTCATCAGTATGCCCGCACGTCAGCCTCTCTTACGCCATCTCTTCCTTTTGAGTCTCGGGGATTAGGGCCTTTGTCTTGTGCCGCCGACTAATTGAAGTAGAACTCTTCATCCAAATTGAGGTTAGTGATCGCTGTTCTGATGTCCAGAAGCTCTTTTCGGTCATAGGAAATGATGGTGGAAACATTACGTACAAAAAAAACTTACGATCAGCTGAAAAAACTAATTGGTTGTTGATCATTCCTAGACAACCATTTGCAAGTCTTGCCATAGATTTTCAAGTAGATTTAAGTAAAAACTGTTATTCGGCCACTCCTGCTGAAAGGTGAATTTATCTCCCAGTGTCTGGTGAAAAGCAGACTGAACCAGGTTTTCCTCTAGGAGTTTGCCTGTACTTAGCTCCATTCCGTTCATTTTTTATCCTATAAAAACTCTCCAGTCCTTCACGATTACAACCATACCCATAACATGATGCAGCCACCACTATGCTTTAAAATATGGAGTGATACCCAGTAATGTGTTGTATTGGATATGCCCCAAACAGAAAACTTTGTATTCAGGACAAAAAGTTGTATTCGGGACAGAAAATTGTTGCAGTTTTACTTTACTGCCTTGTTGCAAACAGGATGCATATTTTGGATTTCTTTTCTGTACAGGCTTCCTTCTTTTCACTCTGTCAATTAGGTTAGTATTGTGGAATAACTACAATGTTGTTGATCCATCCTGTTCTCCTATCACAGCCATTAAACTCTTAACTGTTTTTTTTAATCCCCGAGTGGTTTCCTTCCTCTCCGGCAACTGAGTTAGGAAGGACACCTGGTGGTAACCCCACCATCCAAAGGGTAATTAATAACTTCACCATGCTCAATCTTCATCATGCTTTTTTCCCATCTTCCAATAGGTGCCCTTCTTTGCAAGGCATTGGAAAACCTCCCTGGTCTTTGTGATTAAATCTGTGTTTGAAGTTCACTGCTTGACTGAGGGACCTTACAGATATGTGGGGTTCAGAGATGAGGTAGTCATTAAAAAATAATGTTAAACACTAATATTTCACTGAGTGAATCCATGCAACTTATGTGACTTGTTAAAGCAAATTTCTACTCCTGAACGTATTCAGGCTTGCCAAAGGAGTTGAGTGTGAAAACTTTCTGAAGGCACTGTAACTATTGAAAACACTATGATTTGAATTTAGTTGAACTACAACCAAGCTACTGCAAAATGCAATTAAATGACTAGTTGAACTAAATGTAGTTCACTACTCCACAACACTGAGAATAATGATTATATAAATACAAGTATAATAACTATGAATATAATCTCATACATATAAGAACAATTGACACTGGTTCGAATCCCCGAACCAAATAGGTGAAACATCTGTCTATGTGCCATTGAGCATGGCACTTAACCCTAATTGCTCCTGTAAATCACATCTGTAAAATGATGATTTTTTGTTGTTGTTCCTGTTACAGTACCCAACCTGACACATAACACACACGGGGGCACCATAATTAAGTGCTGCTGGAGCAATTAGGTGTAAAGTGCCTTGCTCTAAGGCACAACGGTGGTAAGTAGCATATGGAATATTGAAGTTGGTAACCCAACGGCTGCCGTCTCATTCCCTGGAGATTTCCTCCCAGTCAGCATGGGGATTGAAACCGACAACAGTGAAGTTACCGCCGCCCACCAGGTTGGTTGTCTCATGGCATGAGTCAACCAACCTTATACAGTTTCATTGGTGCAGATACAATTTTCATATCACTGCTGAAAAGTACCTTAATAAAAAGTATATGGTTCTGTATTACAGAGCACAACCGTCATAAATTGATTTCCCCTGCTGGTTGAACATTAACCTAATATTTTCAACTTGCCAAAAATTGATCCTTGGAAGGATCAAAAACACAATTATAATCATGCCCCATATTTTACCTGTTGGAACAAGTCTTCAAAACTGCCATGAGCCAAACAATCTTACAGGTCACAACTCTTTGTAGGTAGAAAGAAACATGCATTCTCTAATTTCATAAAGTAAACATACCTTTTGACTGGTCAGTTTGGACTGTCAAAATAAGGCCTTCAATATAACTTTATAGGATATTCAAGTCTTTCTATTATCACCAATGACCTGCCACTGGTATTAAACAAAGCATGTGTCCATGTATGCTGATGATTCAACCATATACGCATCAGCAACCACAGCTAATGAAGTCACTGAAACCCTTAACAAAGAGTTGCAGTCTGTTTTTGAATTTGTGGCAGGTAATAAACTGGTCCTGAACATCTCTAAAACTAAGAGCATTGTATTTGGTACAAATCATTCCCTAGCCTAAGCTCTAGACCTCAGCTGAATCTGGTAATGAATGGTGTGGCTGTTGAACAACTAAATTACTTGGCGTTACCTTAGATTGGAAACTTTTATGGTCAAAACATATATAGAGGCAAGAAAAAGTATGTGAACCCTTTGGAAATACCTGGATTTCTGCATAAATTGGTCATTAAAATCGAACTGATCTTCATCTAGGTCACAATAGACAAACAGTCTGCTTAAACTAATAACACAAACAATTATATGTTTTCATGTCTGTATTGAACATACCGTGTAAACATTCACAGTGCAGGGTGGAAAAAGTATGTGAACCCTTGGATTTAATAACTGGTTGACCCCCCTTTGGCAGCAATAACCTCAACCAAATGTTTTCTGTAGTTGCGGATCAGACCTGCACAACGGTCAGGAGGAATTTTGGACCATTCCTTTATAAAACTGTTTCAGTTTAGCAATATTCTTGGGATGTCTGGTGTGAACTGGGCCACTCCAGAAGGCGTATTTTCTTCTGTTGAAGCGATTCTATTGATTTACTTCTGTGTTTTGGGTCGTTGTCCTGTTGCGTCAGCCAACTTCTTTTGAGCTTCAATTGGCGAACAGATATTTAGCAGGAGAATGTTAGGCTATCTTGATAAACTTGGGAATTCATTTTTCCATCAATGATAGCAAGCTGTCCAGGCCCTGAGGCAGCAAAGCAGCCCCAAACCATGATGCTCCCTACACCATAGTTTACATTTGGGATGATGTTTTGATGGTGTGCTGTTCCTGTTTTTCTCCACACATAGTGTTGTGTGTTCCCTCCAAACAACTCAACTATAGTTTCATCTGTCCACAGAATATTTTGTCAGTAGCGCTGTGGAATATCCAGGTGCACTTTGCAAACTTCAGACATGCAGCAATGTTTTTTTTGGACAGCAGTAGCTTCTTCCGTGGTGTCCTCCCATGAACATCATTCTTGTTTAGTGTTTTACCTATCGTAGACTCGTCAACAGAGATGTTAGCATGTTCCAGAGATTTCTGTAAGTCCTTAGCTGACACTCTAGGATTCTTCTGAACCTCATTGAGCATTCTGTGCTGTGCTCTTGCAGTCATCTTTGCATGACAGCCACTCCTAGGGAGAGTAGCAACAGTGCTGAACGTTCTCCATTTAAATACAATTTGTCTTACCATGGACTGATGAACATCAAGGCTTTTAGAGATACTTTTGTAACCCTTTCCAGCTTTATGCAAGTCAAAAATTCTTAATCTTAGGTGTTCTGAGATCTCTTTTGTTCGAGGCGTGGTTCACATCAGGCAATGCTTCTTGTGAATAGCAAACTCAAATTTTGTGAGTGTTTTTTATAGGGCAAGGCAGCTCTAACCAACATCTCCAATCTCGTCTCAGTGATTGGACTCCAGGTTAGCTGACTCCTGACTCCAATTAGCTTCTGGAGAAGTCATTAGCCTAGGGGTTCACATACTTTTTCCAACCTACGCTGTGAAAATTTAAATTATGTATTCAATATAGACAAGAAAAATACAATAATTTGTGTGTTATTAGTTTAAGCACACTATGTTTGTCTATTGTTGTGACTTAGATGAAGATCAGATAAAATTTGATGACCAATGTATGCAGAAATTTAGGTAATTCCAAATGGTTCACATACTTTTTCTTGCCACTGTAGATTCAATGGTTGTAAAGACAGAGAGAGTTCTGGACGTAATAAAGAGATGTTCTGCTTTTTTGACACCACACTCCAAAAAGCAAGTTCTGCAGGCTCTAGTTTTGCCTTATCTTGATTATTGTCGTCGTGTGGCCGAGTGCTGCAAGGAAAGACCTAGTTAAGATGCATTTTGCCCAGTACAGAGCGGCATGTCTTGCTCTTTATTGTAATCAGAGGGCTAATATAAATAAAATACATTCCAATCTCTCTTGGCTAAGAGTTGAGGAGAGACAGACTGCATCACTTCTTCTTTTTATAAGAAACATTCATGTGTTGAAAATCGCAAATTGTTTGCATATTCAACTTACACACCGCTCTGATGCACGTACTTACCCCACCAGACATGCCACCAGGCGTCTTTTCACAGTCCCCAAATCCAGAACAAATTCAAGAAAGCGTACAGTATTATACAGAGCCATTATTGCATGGAACTCCGTTCCATCTCATATTGCTCAAATAAACAGCAAACCTGGTTTCAAAACACAGTTAAAGCAACACCTCACGGCACAACGCCTCTCCCGTATTTGACCTAGATAGTTTGAGTGTATGTATTGATATGTAGGCTACATGTGCCTTTTGTTCTTGTCTATTAATATTCTGTATTATGTCATGTTTCATGTTTTGTGTGAAACCCAGGAAGAGTAGCTGCTGCTTTTGCAACAGCTAATGGGGATCCTACTAAAATACCAAATACCAAAGTACAGTAAATTGATGGATAATAAACTCTTTCTGTATTGAACAAGTAGGATAAACACAGCACACCCTTTATACAGTTGAAGTCGGAAGTTTACATACACCTTAGCCAAATACATTTAAACTCAGTTTTTCACAATTCCTGACATTTAATCCTAGTAAAAATCCCCTGTTTTAGGTTAGTTAGGATCACCACTTTATTTTAAGAATGTGAAATGGCAGAGTAATAGTAGAGAGAATTATTTATTTCAGCTTTTATTTATTTTATCACATTTCCAGTGGGTACATACACTCAATTAGTATTTGGTAGCATTGCCTTGAAATTGTTTAAAACTTGGGTCAAACGTTTCAGGTAGCCTTCCACAAGCTTCCCACTATAAGTTGGCTGAATTTTGGCCCATTCCTCCTGACAGACCTGGTGTAACTGAGTCAGGTTTGTAGGCCTCCTTGCTCGCACATGCTTTTTTAGTTCTGCCAACAGATTTTCTATAGGATTGAGGTCAGGGCTTTGTGATGGCCCCTCCAATACCTTGACTTTGTTGTTCTTAAGCCATTTTGCCACAACTTTGGAAGTATGCTTGGGGTAATTATCCATTTGGAACACCCATTGCAACCGATATTTAATTTCCTGACTGATGTCTTGAGATGTTGCTTCAATATATCCACATAATTTTCCTGCCTCATAATGCCATCTATTTTGCGAAGTGCACCAGACCCTCCTGCAGCAAAGCACCCCCACAACATGATGCTGCCACCCCCGTGCTTCATGGTTGGGATGGTGTTCTTCGGCTTGCAAGCGTCCCCCATTTTCCTCCAAACATAACGATGGTCATTATAGCCAAATAGTTATATTTTTGTTTCATCAGACCAGAGGACATTTCTCCAAAAAGTATGATCTTTGTCCCCATGTGCAGTTGCAAACCGTAGTCTGCCTTTTTTATGGCGGTTTTGGAGCAGTGGCTTCTTCCTTGCCGAGTGGCCTTTCAGGTTATGTCGATATAGGACTCGTTTTACTGTGGATATAGATACTTTTGTACCTGTTTCCTCCAGCATCTTCACAGGGTCCTTTGCTTTTTTTCTGGAATTGATTTGCACTTTTCGCACCAAAGTACGTTCATCTCTAGGAGACAGAACGCGTCTCCTTCCTGAGCGGTATGACGGCTGCGTGGTCCCATGGTGTTTATACTTGCGTACTATTGTTTGTACAGATGAACGTGGTACCTTCAGGCGTTTGGAAATTGCTCCCAAGGATGAACCAGACTTGTGGAGGTCTACACATTTTTTTCTGAGGTCTTAGCTGATTTCTTTTGATTTTCCCATGATGTCAAGCAAAGAGGCACTGAGTTTGAAGGTAGGCCTTGAAATACATCCACAGGTACACCTCCAATTGACTCAAATTATTCCAAATTAGCCTATCAGAAGCTTCTAAAGCCATGACATAATTTTCTGGAATTTTCCAAGCTGTTTAAAGGCACAGTCAACTTAGTGTATGTACATTTCTGACCCACTGGAATTGTGATACAGTGAATTATAAGTGAAATAATCTGTCTGTAAACAATTGTTGGCAAAATTACTACTGTCATGCACAAAGTAGATGTTCTAACCGACTTGCCAAAACTATAGTTTGTTAACAAGAAATTTGTGGTGTGGTTGAAAAACAAGTTTTAATGACCTCAGTGTATGTAAACTTCTGACTTCAACTGCACATGGAATTTACACTCTTGGTTAGATTTTAACTGGATATTTTCTGGTTGGTTTTTAACCATGTTCACTTGACTAAACACTGGATCCTTGGAAGGTTAACAGGCGTAGGTGTACACCTTTTAGCATAGAAAGCTTCAAGGTGGAAGGCACATGTTATCATCAAAGAGTGGCCCATATTTGTCCTCTGAACACCGCACATGTCAGTACCTGTATTCATTAGGAGTTTCTGAGTAGGATTGCTAATCTAGGATCAGGGGCTGTAGGTATGAAAAGTCTTAGAGTACAAGTGCTGGTTTAGGATCCGTTTTTATTTTACATCACAATGAATAAGATTACATGGACATGGGGTGACCTGATCCTAAATCTGCTTGAAACATGATTATAATAACTGTGAATATAATCTCATACATATTAAACAAATAAAATATTTGAACTATCATGAAATCACTTGGATCAATAGAATATTTTCTATAACAATATTGCTCATCCTGTAGCCTAGACTCATGTTTATATAATAGAGTAATTATGAATGAAATTACTTATATTTCAACAGGTGTACAGGATCAAGCCAACAGACCAGAATAACACCCTATTTTACCTGTTAAAACATGACCTCAATACTGCAATGAGTCAACCAACCTTATATAGTTTAGACTGCACTGCACTACAAATACAGATCTTATTTAATTGCTTTAAAAGTACAAAAATAAAGTATATGGAAGCATCAAATATATTTTCCATATTGCACAAGTAGAGCAGAATTGTCGTACATGGAGTTTCCTGCCTGGTTGAACTTTGACCTAGTATTTTCATATGCCAAAACTGGATCCTTGGAAGGAACAAATACACCATATTTAGGCTACCTGTTGGAACATGACAAGCCTTTAACTGCCCCTACAATGCAATACTAGAATACTTCCTTTATTGGTCCATTTACATGGACATAATGTATGTTTTGCGGTCACAGTACCCAACCTGACACATAACAGCATAATTAAGGGCTGCTGGAGAAATTAGGGGTAAAGTGCCTTGCTCTAACGCACAACGGCGGTAAGTAGCATATGGGATGTTGAAGTTCGTAACCCTCCAGATGCCGTCTCATTCTTTGGAGATTTTCCCCCAGTCAGCTCCAGGATTGAAACGGGCAACCCTGAAGTTACCGACCCGTCTCTAATTACGAGGCTACCGCAGCCCGCGAGGTTGGTTGTCTCATGGCATGAGTCAACCAACCGTATACAGTTTCATTGGTGCAGATACACTGCAGATGCAAATCTCATATCGCTGCTGAAAAGTACTTTAGTAATTACAAAGTACATGGTTCTGTATTACAGAGCACAACCGTCATACATTAAGTTTCCCTGCTGTTTGAACTTTAACCTAATATTTTCAACTTGCCAAAACTTGATCCTTGGAAGGATCAAAAACACAATTATAATCATGCCCCATATTTTACCTGTTGGAACAAGTCTTCAAAACTGCCATGAGCCAAACAATCTTACAGGTCACAACTCTTTGTAGGTAGAAAGAAACATGCATTCTCTAATTTCATAAAGTAAACATACCTTTTGACTGGTCAGTTTGGACTGTCAAAATAAGGCCTTCAAGAAAGACTTGAATATCCTATAAAGTACAGTATATGGTTGGATAACAAACTCTTTCTGTATTGAACATATTATTGGTTGGAATTTAATCTGATATTGTCTGGTTGGTTTTTAACCATGTTCACTTGCTCAAACACTGGATCATTGGAAGGTTAACAGGTATAGGTGTGCCTGCACTGTGGAAAGCATGCTATCAAACAGTGGCTCATAATTGTCCTCTGAACACTGCATGTCAGTAAGATTGCTAATCTAGGATTTGGGGCCATATGGAACATCTAAGGACGTGTCTAGACTTGACAGTTCATACAACTTTAGTATTCTGATGATAGATTTCTGATCATGGAGTTCCAAACCCGTCATGTATCTACATACACCTACATTTAAATGTGTCTACCGTGTTCACAGTGTGTCCGGATTCCCTATTCCCGCACTGTATTCAAATGCCAGTATGCATTATACAAACGGTGGAATAGGTCAAATATGATACAAACACAACAACTGATGGCAGTAGCTAACTACTGTATGAGGCGAGCAAACACATTCCTCACATGCCAGGAACATATTTCCTCCAACGTTGTAATGAAAAAGTGCCTCTCGGTCCCAAAACACACGTTTTCGGGAGACTTGTAGGAGGGGTGCTGACATCGGCCACTGTATGCTCTTTCGGTAGCCTGATTGCCAACCTGGCACTGTCCACCTGAAGTTGTCAGCCAGATCGGAACACAATCAGACAAGGGGGGACCTGATCCTAGATCAGCGCTCTTACTCAGACACTTGATACAGCCCCAGGTCCCCCAGTCCATTCATTATAACCTGAAAGGCTCAACTGATCCTAGATCAGCACTCCTACCCTAAGACACTTTATGATTACAGCCCTGATGTGATGTTGACTAATCAATAGATCA
Source organism: Salmo trutta (assembly GCF_901001165.1). Lineage (NCBI taxonomy): Eukaryota > Metazoa > Chordata > Actinopteri > Salmoniformes > Salmonidae > Salmo > Salmo trutta. Next base: position 44,021,495 of record NC_042974.1, on the reverse strand, counting down.
GAGAACATTCTAGAAATGTTATCACTCTGAAATCTGATTAAAGTTCAATGCAAATTTAGATGAGCAAACAACCAGGTAACTCCCCTTGTAATACAAGCCATATAAGTGACTGGCACCTACGCCATAAAGATAAACAATACATGCATGCTCATCTTGACCCTCTGGAATCCATTTATCTCTTTCTCAACTACGTTTGACAATGTGGTCATCTGTCTCGTCAACCGGTCACTGTTCTACTAGCCTGGTCCCAGATCAGTTTGTGCTGTCTTGCCAACTCATATGCTGTTTTGCCAACTCCTATGGTTACTGTCACAAGACAGCACAAACAGATCTGGGACCAGGCTACTTATCTCCTGGCTTAGGGGCCAGTCTGTGATTAGCCCTACTGGTCAGCAGCTCTGGTGGTCTAGGTCTGGCATGACATCATCCCTCTGACCACTTCTGGGGAGAAAAAAAACACACGCTGTTGTCAGGCATGCCAAGGAGCACTTGTTGCAACACATTACAACACATGAACAACGTAACCTCTCTAGCTCAAACAGGCGGTTTCTCCTACTCTGTATTTGAAACATTATTTGCACATTAGGTGCAATAAGTCAGAGAACTACAGTGGCTGTGAAGTACAGTGAACCAGTACCTTCAACCAGGGCTCAAATTGAGGGGGTATATGGGGGTATGCCATACCCCTTATTAATGAAAATGGCAAGAAGCATACCTTTTAAGCTTAAGATTTTGAAGGGGGAAAAAGATATCCCTTTTATAAGCATTATAAAAACATTGCTTAACTCTGTAATGCTTTAGGCTATAAACAAGCAGGAACTTTCATGAGAAAGGAGTGATTCTGATGCATATGGAGATATATTTGGTTTGAGGACTCAAAAGCAAAGCAAAAATCTACTTTTCTTGGGAAGTAATCTAATGTATGACACTGTCAGCATCTATTGAGCGAATCTCTTTCTGAAGAATATGTTTAACCAATATACTTGATGGTTCATGTTAATTACAATATTATTATCATGAAATAGCCTACCCAAAATATGCCATGAGTCATGTTACAAAAGCCTGCGTAGAATTGTAGGAAATTTGCTTCTAAACCACAAAAATGTACTAGAGCAACCATTTTTTTGTTTGTTGGAAAAACGTATTTGTTCTTTCACAATAGCTTGTCAGTGGAACAATTATCATTCCTCACAATGGGCTAAATATAGGGTGATTAGTGTGCTTCTGTCAGCAAGAACAGTATTGTTGTTCTCCATACTTCTTCTATTATTCCACTTCTTCCCAGTTTTGATAGTGCTCCGACTTATTTGAAGTCTGACATACCTACTTGTGCCTTTGAAAATAAATCTAATGAGGCCAGCATTTTTGTAGGCCTTTTCATCTAAGCTATGTCCTGGACAGTGCTGATTGTAAGTCATAAAAAATGAGAAAAGGCTATATTGAAATGCTTCTTGCCTCAAGTGTCTTGTTTTGTCCTTTTAGTACTTCAAACCAATTTGTAAAGTTGTGCTTGTATATTCAACTTTTAAAGCATCTTAAATACATGTGATTTTTTAAAATTCCACCTTGGTCATAGACCTACGCCTCCCAGGAGTCCTCAGAACTGACCAATTAACAGCTGCTATCTATATGCAAATGTCATAAATGGTATATAAAAGGTGACATTGTCATTCCCACTGTAGAGTGAATCGCGAAATGAGACATAACGCACTGTTTATACACCATTGATAGAATATGCGATACACTTATATGATTTGTGAAGCATTTATGTAGTGCTTATGAAGCCTTTATGTATGCTAAACTTTGTGAGTTGTATTTGGTTTAAAGCAGGACTGAAAATGGCTTACTTCCTGCATTGACCCCAAACTTGTCAAATACGTCCATAATGTATTTTGTTCTAAGTTTGTTATATGTTAACTATGGGTTTTTAGAAGGAAGAACTGATCAAATACTGTAGATTCCACCCTAGTTGATCAAGTTTATGGGTACCTTCTGTCTTGTATGTCAGCAATAATGGAAGATGTGTACCATAACTGAAGGTTACACAGTATAAGTTAATAGTTGGACCATTAGACTCCATAGCACCACCTAGTGTAGATATATAGACTTTATGCCTACTCAGTTCAGGCATGTAACATGAAGTAACAGAGGAAATACAGCATGTGCATATGCCTCATTCAAACACACAATACAGGAAGATAGATTCTACACTATTCTTGCATTTTGTGAGCAAGCAACCCCAAACACACTTCCACTGCTCTCCACTCATTTCCTACTTTTGATCCATTCACATAAGGCAGGAAATGTTTTGCTTCACTGCTGCTGCAGGATATAGGGACACAACCCCCTCATTAGACTTGCAGACTTGTATCTGTCTCTGAATAACATACAACTTTCATTCAACATTCTACATGACATTTAAAAGCTCTCAGCATTTAAAAAAAATGTAATAATCACTTTCCTTTTTGAGAGGATTTTGGAATTGACTTTCCACAGATTTGACTGTTTTATCTCTGTAGTCATCACACAATCCAGAGGACACCATTCACTATGTGTAAGAATTAGAAAAACTTGATATGGAAGTTGTAGTGATAGTAATTAACTATCTTTCAAAGACCAGCAGCAGTTCGCAGTGTGGCGTGTGAGGGAACATATCCACAGGCACAGCCACAGTCGGCCTGAAAGCCTCGCCTGTCAGCTTCCTATGTGGGTCGGGACTGCAACACAGCTCCCTGAAGTTCCTCATGGCCTCTCCTTCGGGTTTGCAGGAGATATAGAGCAGTCTGCGGATGGATGAGTGATTCCTTAGAGCTCTGATCACACGATAATGGAGGCCAGCGCGGGCTGGGTTCACCACAGCCGTGAGGGGGCCTCCAGAGTCGGTGGTGGAGCCCAGGACCTCCATGAGCCCAGGAAGGACTACCTCGGCTTTCCCAGGGAGAAACTCACAATTCTGGATCTGGTTGAGGGCTGCGTTGTGCCTGGCGTCTTCTACGGCCTGCTGGATGAGTTCTATCCCGATGACCCGGTCTGCTCTGGGGGACATGGTGATACCAATGGCCCCCGTTCCACAGCACACATCCAAGAGTGTGCCCCCTCCTCCTCCCTCTCGAGCTCCATTCGGGAGGCCCATCTCTCTCACTGTGCGGTACAGCGAATCCGCCGCCCCTTGGTTCACCTGGAAGAAGGCGTCTGCCGAGATGCGGAACTTGAACCCCAAAACCTGTGGATGATATAAGTGCATGATAAATACATCTTAGGGATGCAAATGTCAGTAAATTTTGCTGCCGACTTATTGATCCTCAATAACCGGTCAACAAACTAACATTTTTTGCAAACAATAAAATGAAGTGACCAACAGAAAATACTATCAGAGATCTGTATATAATGACGAGATGCTTATGTTTCCACCCTAACAATGGGAGTCGTCCCAAGGCAGGAAGGCAGGCGACAAGTTTAGGCCCAAAATAAGCCCATAGAAACGTATTGGGCTTATTTTGTACATCTTTTGGCAAGAGTGAAACCTCTCGTTTTGCCTCATCCTCTTTGATACTATGCATGCATACAAGGCCGGATATTTTTCATTAAGAGCTAAATGGAAACATGCGACAATAGCAAGCCTATCGTCTTACAGTTCATAAGGCTATAGCCTATTATTGAACATGCTACTCCTGTAATGAGCAGCTAACAAAACATAATTTTCAAACATTTGCCAAAATGAAAATAAGCAGAAAACACCATTCTTAACCAAATGTGATCAGTTGTGACAGAGATTAAAATCTCACTTAGCAACTTAGAAAGAGGAGGAATCTATACTAAACAAAAATATAAATGCAACATAAAAAGTTTGTCCCCATGTTTCATGAGCTGAAATGAAAGGTATGAAATGAAAGGTATGCAATTGGCATGCTGACTGCAGGAATGTCCACCAGAGCTGAATGTTCATTTCTCTACCGTAAGTTGACTCCAACGTCTTTCTAGAGAATTTGGCAGTATGTCCAACCGGCCTCACAACCGTAGACCACGTGTAACCACGCCAGCCCAGGACCTCCACATCCAGCTTCTTCACCTGCGGGATTGTCTGAGACCAGCCACCCGGACAGCTGATGAAACTGTGGGTTTGCGCAACCAAATAATTTCCCCACAAACTGTCAGAAACGGTCTCAGGGAAGCTCATCTGCGTGCTCGTCGTCCTCACCAGGATCTTGACCTGACTGCTGTTTGGCGTTGCTACCGACTTCGGTTGGCAAATGTTCACCTTCGAACTATACCGGCAAGATGGCACAGTGTGTATGGCGTTGTGTGTGCGAGCGGTTTTCTGATGTCAATGTTGTGAACAGAGTGCCCCATGGTGGTGGTGCGGTTATGGTATGGGCAGACATAAGCTACAGACAACGAACACAATTGTATTTTATAGATGGCAATTTTAATACACAGAGACACCGTGACGAGATCCTGAGGACCATTCTCATGCCATTCATCTGCCGCCATCACCTCATGTTTCAGCATGATGAAGCATGGCCCCATGTCGCAACAATCTGTATACAATTCCTGGAAGCTGAAAATGTCCCAGTTCTTCCATGGCTTGCATATTCACCAGACATGTCACCCATTGAACATGGTTGAGATGCTTTGGATCGACGTATACGACCGCGTGTTCCAGTTCTATCCAGCAAATTCACACAGCCATTGAAGAGGAGTGGGACAACATTCCACAGGACATAATCAACAACTCTATGCAAAGGAGATGTGTAGCGCTGCATGAGGCAAATGGCGGTCACACCAGATACTGACCGGTTTTCTGATCCCCGCCCCTACATTTTTTTAAGGTATCGGTGACCAACAGATGCATATCTTTATTCCCGGTCATGTGAAATCCATAAATTAGGTCCTAATGAAATTATTTCAATTGACTGATATCCTTATATGAACTGTAACTCGGTAAAATATTTGAAATTTTTGCATGTTTGTGTTCATATTTTTGTTCAGTGTAATAGCAACAACTACACTTAGAAAAAAGGGTTCCAAAAGGGTTCTCCAGCTATCCCCATATAAGAACCCTTTTTGGTTCCAGGTAGAACCCTTTTGGGTTCCATGTAGAACCCTCTGGAGAAAGGGTTCTGCATGGAAACCAAATGGGTTCTACCTGGACCCAAAAGGTTTCTTCAAACAGTTTTCCTATGGGGACAGCCGAAGAACCCTTTAAGGTTCTAATATTACTAGGATTGTGCCTTCGGTTGATATGAAAACATATAGAACAGGAGAGAAATTCTGGTTAATGGCATGAGGAAGTCTTTATAAAATACACTATATATACACAATATATACAACATTATGTGGACACCCCTTCAAGTTAGTTGATTTGGCCATTTCAGCCACACCTGTTGCTGACAGGTGTATAAAATCTAGCACACAGCCATGCAATCTCCATAGACAAAACACGTCAGTAGAATGGCCTTCAAAGTGGCAGCGTTATATGATGTCACCTTTCCAACAAGTCAGTTCGTCAAATTTCTGCCTTGCTAGAGCTGCCCCGGTCAACTGTAAGTGATGTTACTGTGAAGTGGAAATGTCTAGGAGCAACAACAGCTCAGCTACGAACTGGTAGGCCACACAAGCTCACAGAACTGGACCGCTGAGTGCTGAAGCACGTAAAGATAGTGAGTGTTGCAACCGAGGACAGACTATCAAGTTCCAAACTGCTGCTGGAAGCAAAGTTAGCACAAGAACTGTTCGTCGGGAGCTTCATGAAATAGGTTTCTATGGCTGGGCAGCAGCACACAAGCCTAAGATCATCATGTGAAACGTCAAAAGTCAGCTGCAGTGGTGTAAAGCTCACCACCATTGGACTCGGGAGCAGTGGAAACACGCTCTCTGGAGTGATGAATCACACTTCACCATCTGGCAGTCCGACGGACGACTCTAGGTTTGGAGGATGCCAAGAGAACTCTACCTTCCCCAATGCATAGTGCCAACTGTAACGTTTGGTGGAGGAGGAATAATAGTCTGGGGCTGTTTTTCATGGCTCGGGCTAGGCCCCTTAGTTCCCGTGAAGGGAAATCTTAACTCTACAGCATACAATGACATTCTAGACGATTCTGTGCTTCCAAATTTGTGGCAACAGTTTGGGGAAGGCCCTTTCCTGTTTCAGCATGACAATGCCCCCGTGCACAAAGCGAGGTCCATACAGAAATGGTTTATCGAGATCGGTGTGAAGAACTTGACTGGCCTGCACAGAGCCCTGATCTCAACCCCATCAAACACCTTTGGAATGAATTGGAATACTGACTTCGAGCCTAATCACCCAACATCAGTGCCCGACCTCACTAATACTAGTGGCTGAATGGAAGCAAGTCCCCGCAGCAATGTTCCAACATCTACTAGAAAGCCTTCCCAGAAGAGTTATGGCAGCAAAGGCGAGACCAACTCCATATTAATGCCCATGATTTTGGAATGAGATGTTTGACGAGCAGGTGTCCACATACTTTTGGTAATGTGGTGTAATTACCTCCACGTTTCTACGGTTGGATTTTCGCAAGGCTACTTTGAAGCAAGGTTAAACATGCCTCATCATTTAAAGGAAAGTAAAACGGTCAGGTTTCAAACAATTATACTGCCTCAAGCTCATTGCAAAGTGGTGGGTGAAACGCTGATAAGTCAACGGTAGGCAGGCTATAGCCTATACACCTGAATGGCGAATGGGAGGCGTGTTTTAATTACGAGTTGAGATTGATAAATAAAAATAGCCCCTTTTAATCCAGGCCACCAAAGCTAACACGCGATTGCATTTAGAATTGTTATTTGTTGTGCAATGACTGGGCTTACAAAAGCAGGTTTCACTCCAGTAGCCTACAGACTTTTTGAGGAGCTGCTACTCGCGCTGTCTGACAGGTGGTAGGCTATTCTACTCCTCAAACTAGGCTCTGTATGCTGTGCACGTTTGATAAATAATATGCCTGACAACTAAAGAAAATACACTTTAATTTAATTCCTCACAATTATGCAAATTGCCCTACAGACCGATAAGCATGACCAGTCAAATGTATTTCCGGCGGCAAACCAATTAACGGTTAACATCCCTAATACATCTCATTTATAGTAATGACCTTTAAGCAAAATAGATTTAGAAATTTCACTGTCCTTCCACAATAACCTACACTGCTAAACTCTATCACCATGTAGTTAAAAAGCACTATGGTACTTTTTAATGGTACATTTACAAACATAAATGATACATTTGAAACTTGTATCTCATTAGGGTAATTGGTGAAATAAGTATAGCCAGTTATAATTGTAATGGGTTAACAGATAATAAGAAAAGACGAACAATATTTACCTTCAACGCTGGTCCGACCAATTGGATTCTATTATACGCTGATTCGGTGAGCGAGTTTATTAGCAAGTGCATCGGTGATGTTGTACCCACGGTGACTATTAAAACTGAAAGCGTGAACCACTGCTTTTAATCATGGCAAGGCGATCGAAAACATGACCGAATACAAACAGTGTAGCTATTCCCTCCGCAAGGCAATCAAACAAGCTAAGCATCAGTATAGAGACAAAGTAGAGCCGCAATTAAACGGCTCAGACACGAGACGTATGTGGCAGGGTCTACAGTCAATCACGGATTACAAAAAGAAAACCAGCCCCATCACGGACACCAACGTCTTGCTCCCAGACAAACTAAACAACTTCTTTGCTCTCTTTGAGGACAATACAGTGCCACTGACACGGCCCGCTATCAAAACCTGCAGGCTCTCCTTCACCGCGGCCAACGTGAGTAAAACAGCCCAGACTGCATCCCTAGCTGCGTCCTCAGAGCATGCGCAGACCAGCTGGCTGGTGTGTTTCCGGACATATTCAATCAATCCCTATCCCAGTCTGCTGTCCCCACATGCTTCAAGAGGGCCACCATTGTTCCTGTTCCCAAGAAAGCTAAGGTAACTGAGCTAAACGACTACTGCCCTGTAGCACTCACTTCTGTCATAATTAAGTGCTTTGAAAGACTAGTCAAGGATCATATCACCTCCACTCTACCTGACACCCTAGACCCACTCTAATTTGCTTACCGCCACAATAGGTCCACAGACGACGCAATCACACTGCCCTAACCCATCTGGACAAGAGGAATACCTATGTAAGAATGCTGTTCATCGATTACAGCTCAGCATTTAACACCATAGTACCCTCCAAACTCATCATTAAGCTGGAGGCCCTGGGTCTCGACCCCGCCCTGTGCAATTGTGTCCTGGACTTTGACGGGCCGCCCCCAGGTGGTGAGGGTTGGAAACATCTCCACCCTGCTGATACTCAACCTTGGGGCCCCACAAGGGTGCGTTCTCAGCCCTCTCCTGTACTCCCGGTTCACCCATGACTGCGTGGCCATGCACGCCTCCAACTCAATCATCAAGTTTGCAAACGACACTACAGTGGTAGGCTTGATTACCAACAACGATGAGATGGCCTACAGGGAGGAGGTGAGGTCTCTCGGAGTGTGGTGTCAGGAAAATAACCTCACACTCACTCAACGTCAACAAAACAAAGGAGATGATCGTGGACTTCAGGAAACAGCAGAGGGAGCAGCCCCCTATCCACATCGACGGGACAGTAGTGGAGAAGGTGGAAAGTTTTAATTTCCTTGGCGTACACATCACGGACAAATTGAAATGGTCCACCCACACAGACAGCGTGGTGAAAAAGGCACAACAGCGCCTCTTCAACCTCAGGAGGCTGAAGAAATTTGTCTTGTCACTGAAAACACTTAAACTTTTACAGATGCACAAATCGAGACCATCCTGTCAGGCTGTATCACTGCCTGGTACAGCAACTGCTACGCCCACAACCATAAGGCGGGTATGAGGTCTGCAACGCATCACCAGGGGCAAACTACCTTCCCTCCAGGACACCTACACCACCCGATGTCGCAGGAAGGCCAAAAAGATCATCAAGGACAACAACCACCCGAGCCACTGCCTATTCACCCCGCTATCATCCAGAAGGCGAGGTCAGTACAGGTGCATCAAAGCTGGGACCGAGAGACTGAAAAACAGCTTCTATCTCAAAGCCATTAGACTGTTGAACAGCCATCACTAACATTGAGTGGCTGCTGCCAACATACTGACTCAACTCCAGCCACTTTAATAATGGAAAAATTGGATGTAATAAATGTATCACTAGTCACTTTAAACAATGCCACTTTATATAATGTTTACATACCCTACATTACTCATCTCATATGTATATACTGTACTCTATACCATCTACTGCATCTTGCCTATTCCGTTCGGCCATCACTCATATATTTATATGTACATATTCTTATTCATTCCTTTACAAGGTAGTTGTATAAGGTAGTTGTGGAATTGGTAGATTACTTGTTAGATATTACTGCACGGTCGGAACTAGAAGCACAATCATTTCGCTACACTTGCATTAACATCTGCTAACCATGTGTATGTGACCAATAAAATTTGATTTGGCTTAAAAATAACATAATATCTATTGTTTACAGGAAATTCATTCAACAATTTTAGATGAAGTTGTGTGGAAAAAGGACTGGGGGGTGAAATATACTTCTCCCTTGGGCAAAGAAACTCAAAAGGGGTGATATTAGTTAACAGTAACTTTGATCCGAATGTGTAAAATTGTCCAAACAGATCCGCAAGGTAGATGGATGATTTTAAATATGTTATTGGACCATAAACAGATAGGGCTCATTAAACTTTACGGACCAAATAATGATGAGCCAGGTTTCTTTGAAAATATATGTATTAAATCATCAACCCTACAACCAATAAAATACACTATTATTATGGTGGGAGATTATAATACTGTTTTAAATACCTCAGTAGACCGTAACGGAAATCACACTACAAACCCTCGTGCACTTATGGAAATCACAAATGTCATGGATATATTGGAACTAAAACGTATAACTAAAATAACATTTGATTTGAACTGAATTTTACCGACATAAAATAGGTACAGCAGATCCCCTTATTGTATGGGACACTTTGAAATGTGCCTTTAGGGGCCATGCAATTCAGTACTAAAACAAAAGCAATTTAGGTCAAGCGTCCATATTAAACATATGATTTGTTTCAGTCTCCTCCATCTCCTCTAACCGAAGATAATCAAATGGATTTTATTCTATAAATTATGTAAAATTAACAGCTGTACAGAAAGACTCATGTGAAGGTGAAATTATAGAGGAGGAACTTATTGATGCAACTAAAGCCTTTCAATCTGGGAAAACTCCAGGGCTGGATGGCATACCAGTTGAGGTATACCAAACTTGTTTTGATATACCGTAATTTACGGACTTTTGAGCGCACCTGAATATAAGCCGCACCCACTGAATAAAAAAAAAAAAATGTATTTTGAACATAAATAAGCCGCACATGTCTATAAGCCGCAGGTGCCTACCGGTACATTGAAACAAATGAACTTTACACAGGCTTTAACGAAACACGGCTTGTAACAAAAATAAATAGGCTTTAACGAAACACGGCTTGTAACAAAAATAAATAGGCTTTAACGAAACACGGCTTCTAACAAAAAATTAAAAATTAGCAGTAAACAGTAGCCTACCAAGAAAGTCATTGCTCCAGACCAAGCTCCCGTGCAGCAGCTCCATTTCCTTTTCCAACAGCCAGATCAATCGCCTTCAACTTGAAAGCTGCATCATATGCATTTCTCCGTGTCTTTGCCATGACGAGGGTGACAAAATGACTACCGTAATCAGAATGATGGGAAGTTTGAGCGCGCTCGATTTAATCTAAACAGTAAACAAAAAAGTTGTTTGACCTTAACCTGTTCGGCAATTTCATTGGTCTAATGAAAGCTTCATGCCGCCAAAAACTGAGCACGTCACAGAATGTGTTTTTTTTTTTTTTTGAAAGCGGGAAAAATCCATATATTAGCCGCATCATTGTTTAAGCCGCGAGGTTCAAAGCGTGGGAAAAAAGTAGCGGCTTATAGTCCGGAAATTACGGTACTCAGACGACCGTTATTAGCATGTTTTAACCACTCCTATGTAAAGGGTAGATTATCGGACACTTAACAAGAAAGTCCGATTTCAGTATTCATTAATGAACCCATAATTCTTTGCGGCAATTTGGCAATGAAGGCCTCTGAACAGTTGATGTTGAGATGTGTCTGTTACTTGAACTCTGAAGCATTTATTTGGGCTACAATTTCTTAGGTTGGCAACTTATAATCTGCAGCAGAGGTAACTTTGGGTCCTCCTTTCCTGTGCCGGTCCTCATGAGAGCCAGTTTCATCATAGCGCTTGATGGTTTTTGCGACTGCACTTCAAGAAACTTTCAACATTTTTGAAATTTTCAGCATTGACTGACCTTCATGTCTTAAAGTAATGATGGACTGTCGTTTCTCTTTGCTTATATGAACTGTTCTTGCCATAATATGGACTTGGTCTTTTACCAAAACTATCTTCTGTATACCACCCCAACCTTGTCACAACACAACTGATTGGCTCAAATGCATTAAGGAAAGAAATTCCACAAATTAACTTTAAACAAGGCACACCTGTTAATTGAAATGCATTCCAGGTGACTACCTCATGAAGCTTGTTGAGAGAGTGCCAAGAGAGTGCAAAGCTGTCATCAAGGCAAAGGGTGGCTATTTGAAGAATCTCAAATATAACATATTTTGATTTGTTTAACAGTTTTTTGGTTACTACATTATTCTATATGTGTTATTTCATAGTGTTGATGTCTTCACTATTACTCTACAATGTAGAAAATAATGAAAATAAATAAAAACCCTTGAATGAGTAGGTGTCCAAACTTTTCACTGGTAGTGTATATTTGCAAAAAAATATATGGGGGATTTGGAAGTGATGCAGACAATTACATTGATGATAGCTACAATCTATCTGCAATATTAAAGCTGATCTACCCCCCCAAAAATTAAATAAAATATATAATAAAAAATATACATAAAAAGCAGCTACTATGTAACTACATGTTAATACTATGTTGGTCTTGCATTTTTTACTGTGTAGTTTAATAAGTTCAGTGCATTCGGAAAGTATTCAGACCCCTTGACTTTTTCCACTTTGTTATTTTACAGCCTTACTCTAAAATGGATTTAAAAATCCCTCAATCTACACACAATAGCCCATAATGATGAAGCAAAAACAGTTTGACCTTCTTGCAAATATATAAATAAAAGAACTGATATCACATTCACATAAGTATTCAGACCCTTTACTCAGTAAACTTTGGCAGCGATTACAGCTTTGAGTCTTCTTGGGTATGACACCACAAGCTTGGCACACCTGTATTTGGGTAGTTTCTCCCATTCTTCTCTGCAAATCCTCTCAACCTCTGTCAGGTTGGATGGGGAGTGTTGCTGCACAGCTATTTTCAGGTCTCTCCAGAGATGTTTGATCGGGTTCATGTCCGGGCTCTGGCTGGGCCACTCAAGAACATTCAGAGACTTGTCCCGAAGCCACTCCTGCGTTGTCTTGGCTGTGTGCTTAGGGTCGTTGTCCTGTTGGAAGTTGAAAGTCACCCCAGTCTGAGCTCCTGAGCACTCTAGAGCAGGTTTTCATCAAGTATCTCTCTGTACTTTGCTCTGTTTATCTTTCCGTCAATCCTGACTAGTCTCCCAGTCCCTGCACGCTGAAAAACATCCCCACAGCATGATGCTGCCACCACCATGCTTCACCGTAGGGATGATGCCAGGTTTCCTCCAGACGTGACGCTTGACATTCAGGCCAAAGAGTTCAATCTTGGTTTTATCAGACCAGGGAATCTTGTTTCTCATGGTCTGTGAGTCCTTTAGGTGCCTTTTGGCAAACTCCAAGCAGGCCGTTATGTGCCTTTTACTGAGGAGTGGCTTCCATCTGGCCACTCTACCATAAAGGCCTGTCATGACGTTGGCCTGAGGTTTATGACCCCCATAAATACCTTTCCCCTTTTTCCTCTCTCTACTCTTGAAAATCCAGTTAACATGGAGAGTCTGGTGACATCAAAAGATGGGAAACAGAACCATATTTCGGTAATCCAACCAGTTGAAAATATGCGTTGGTACTTAATGAATATGATGTCAGTTCAGTTGGCGTCTGAGACATTATGACTGATGACAGGACGACATAAACTGTATCTTGAAAAATCTACACATTACAGTTATCAGATTCACATGGAATTGTTGTGCAATTTAAATGTTTAAATATGAAACTATTTGTGAAAAGATGAAATGTAATTTTTAGCTTGTTAATGAGAGAACGGTTTGTCAGAAGGACACCACTCTGCTCACTCAGAGGCCCAAGTGAACAGACATGGGTTGTAAACTATGAAACACGCCCTTCTTTCACCACTATATAAACCCGTTGACGAAAATGTAACTTTCTGTTCCAAGGACGTGCAGACTGGCAGTCCCCACGTTAAAAGGACAAAAAACACCTACAGAACTAAGCCAACATCAGCAAGAACCTAATGAAATTGGCATCGAATTTCAATGTGAAGGTGACGACCTACACGCCGGAAGGATGAATTTCAACTATACCAGCCAGAATATAGCATGAGCTTAAAGTATGGCAACTTGGTATGAACTTTGAACTCTTATTCACTAAAGAAGTGATACCTCCTAGCCGTCGTGTTAGTGCAGCAACTGTAGAGGTGGACTAGGAGAGGACGGACAGAGTATCTGTTCTACCACACGACGACAGTACTAACAAGTATCCAGTTTACCACCAGAGACATTCTTCAAAGGACAAGAGATCCGTGCTGGGCAACCCGACCTACTATCTACGACCAATCTACCGAAGCGCAGCTCAGAGTAAATATGTATTGCATTTTCCTTTTTCAAATGGGCAGTAATTTAGAATGCATAAGATACTGTATTTACGATAGCATAGCTGCCTACGGCCCGATAGAGACACACAAAACCTTTTTGCTCCTCAGTCTTCCAGCTCTTTCACTCAAACCCAACCCCCTTTCTTTGTGTAACCAGCTGTCATATCTGTTCCGTCCGCTAGGGACGTTTTCCTTCATGACATAGTTTGTAATCAATGTATGATATATTCTGTGTAGATGTAATTCTGTGTGATTATTTAGGTATTTAGTAAATAAATAATTAAACCAAATTTTGTATTGCTGATTCAACTTGTTAGCCAGGGTTCGTGAAGATAACCAAGAATTTACAACTTTCAGATGAGACTACATAAGGTGACGATTAAATATTGACTGCTACTGATGTAAAAGATTATCAGGTCTTTAAGAGTTTATTTGGAAGATAACAGCTCTATAAACATTATTTAGTGGTGCCCCGACTATCTAGTTAATTACATTCACCTGATTAGCTTAATCAGGTAATATGAATTACAGAGAAATTATTTTATAGAATAGCATGTCATATCACTTAATCCGGCATAGTCAAAGACACGACAGACCTGATTGGTGGAGTGCTGCAGAGATGGCTGTCCTTCTGGAAGGTTCTCCTATCTCCACAGAGGAACTCTGGAGCTCTGTCAGAGTGATCATCGGGTTCTTGGTCACCTCCCTGACCAAGGCCCTTCGACCCTGATTGCTCAGTTTGGCTGGGGGGCCAGCTCTAGGAAGAGTCTTGGTGGTTCCAAACTTCTTCCACTTAAGAATGATGGAGGCCACCGTGTTCTTGATGACTTTCAATGCTGCAGAAATGTTTTGGTACCCTTCCCCAGATCTGTGCTGACACAATCCTGTCTCGGAGCTCTATAGACAATTCATTTGACCTCATGGCTTGGTGTTTGCTCTGACAGGTAGACTCCAATCAAGTTGTAGAAACATCAGGGATGATCAATGGAAACAGGATGTAACCAAGCTCAATTTTGAGTCTCATAGCAAAGGGCCTGAATACTTATGTAAATGTAATATTTAACTTAAGTTTTTTATTATTTATAAATGTGCAAAAAATTCAAAACTGTTTGTGCTTTGTCATTATGGGGTATTGTGTGTAGATTGAGGGGGGAAAACGATTGTATAAATGTTAGAATAAGGCTATAACATAACAAAATGTGAGAAAAGTCAAGGGGTCTGAATACTTTCAGAATGCACTGTACATACTGACCATGTTTGGCTCCACACACAGCTGTGAATCAGCCTTCCCCACAATTAACTTTATTTAAAACAAATACCGCACCAGACTCACCAATGAACACCTGCACCAGTGTCTCAGAGTTGCTCGCATACCGTTTGTGTCAAAGTTCAAAGCATTGGCAGGAGACCGAAAGTGTCATTTCTCTCATTTAGGCAGGGCAAGGCCCTGAGTGACGTTCTGTGCATTCAGATTATTATTTATGTTCAACTCTCCTTTGATCTCCAGAAAACATGCACTTTATTTTATTTAAAAAAATTAATAAAAATATTCAAGGCCCATGTACAATGGTTCACAGTGCACTTCTTGCGCAGACAATTATGCAACCACTTTTGTTCTTCAGCAATGTTGATGCAATGTTGATGCAATGTTGCACATGTTTACATTCAAAATAATGTAATTAATTAAAATTCTTAGTCTCATGTAATGTATTTAATGTACATTTTATATAAGAACATGTTTCCTAAGTCGTAGACAACTATGTTTGTTCCTACGCTGTACCACAGCGCCGATAAAGACCATATCCATCCGGACTTTTACCACCCTAGAAGTTTGTGTCACTGGACCTTCTCAAATAGTAGTTGAGGACCCCTGCTGCAAGCAGTCTATGCACAAGGTATGATGACAGCAATCCCATGCTTTGGTTTTATTTACCTGGCCACTGTTTCCAAATGCTAAATTCCAATCAAATGGAAGTAAAATGGTATTGATGTTAGATTTTTTTGCACTGCATGTTCAAATCATGCTAAGGTATGAAAATTGATTGTGTAGCTCTATTAAGTTACTTATAGATGATTTGGACATGAAGCATGAAAAATTATAATATCAGTACCATTGACTGCCAATTTACAGAGGAGTACAGACTGCAGTGATATTGTATTGTATTATATTGTATTCACCTCCTCGTGTATGTGTGGCTGGCCATGCAGCAGCTGGTAGGGGGATTCCTCGTGGCTGCAACGGGTCATGGAGCTCTCCTGGAAGTACAGGGAGTCTAGTTGGCAGATGACACCAGGCCCCTGGGTGAAGTACTCCACCAGGGAGGACTTATGGACCTCTATCTCCTCCGGGGTGAGCCTCTGAGGGTGGAAGTAGACGATGGCCATGGTGTTGCCTGCTGCGTTGGTCCTCACTGTCACCTGTGAGTGTGTAATAATTTATAGGGTTCATGTGTATATAGCAGTACTGTGTCCAAGACAATTTACCCCCCCTCCCGCAACAATAACGTTTCAGCCTATCCTTTCCCAGCCTTTTTCATTGGGGCAGCAGGTAGCCTAGTGGTTAGAGCGTTGGACTAGTAACTGAAAAGTTGTCAGCTTGGGGATTCGATCTTACAAGGTAAAAATCTGTCGTTCTGCCCCTGAACAAGGCAGATAACCCACTGTTCCTAGTAGAGGTCGACGATTAATCGGAATGGCCGATTAATTAGGGCCGATTTCAAGTTTTCATAACAATCGGTAATCTGCATTTTTGGACACCGATTGTGGCCGATTACATTGCACTCCACGAGGAGAGGTAAGTTGCTAGCTAGCATTAAACTTCTTATAAAAAACAATCAATCTTAACATAATCACTAGTTAACTACACATGGTTGATGATATTACTAGTTTATCTAGCTTGTCCTGCGTTGCATATAATCGATGCGGTGCCTGTTAATTTATCATCGAATCACAGCCTACTTCCCCAAACGGGTGATGATTTAACAAGTGCATTCGCGAAAAAAGCACTGTCGTTGCACCAATGTACCTAACCATAAACATCAATGCCTTTCTTTAAAATCAATACACAAGTATATATTTTTAAACCTGCATATTTAGTTAATATTGCCTGCTAAAATGAATTTCTTTTAACTAGGGAAATTGTGTCACTTCTCTTGCGTTCCGTGCAAGCAGAGTCAGGGTATATGCAGCCGTTTGGGCCGCCTGGCTCGTTGCGAACTGTGTGAAGACCATTTCTTCCTAACAAAGACCGTAATTAATTTGCCAGAATTGTAAATAATTATGACATAACATTGAAGGTTGTGCAATGTAACAGCAATATTTAGACTTAGGAATGCCACCTGTTAGATAAAATATGGAACGGTTCCGTATTTCACTGAAAGAATAAACGTTTTGTTTTCGACATTATAGTTTCCGGATTTGACCATATTAACGACCTAAGGCTCGTATTTCTGTGTGTTATTATGTTATAATTAAGTCTATGATTTGATAGAGCAGTCTGACTGAGCGGTGGTAGGCAGCAGCAGGCTCGTAAGCATTCATTCAAACAGCACTTTTGTGCATTTTACCAGCAGCTCTTCGCTGTGCTTCAAGCATTGAGCTGTTTATGACTTCAAGCCTATCAAGTCCCGAGACTAGGCTGGTGTAACCGATGTGAAATGGCTAGCTAGTTAGCGGGGTGCGCACTAATAGCGTTTCAAATCGGTGACGTCACTCACTCTGAGACCTTGAAGTAGTTGTTCCCCTTGCTCTGCAAGGGCAGCGGATTTTGTGGAGCGACGGGTAATGATGTTTTGAGGGTGACTGTTGTCAATGTGTCCCTGGTTCGAGCCCAGGTAGGGGCGAGGAGAGGGACGAAAGCTATACTTTTACACTGGCAATACTATAGTGCCTATAAGAACATCAAATAGTCAAAGGTATATGAAATACATATGGTATAGAGAGAAATAGTCCTATAATTCCTATAATAACTACAACCTAAAACTTCTTACCTGGGAATATTGAAGACTCATGTTAAAAGGAACCACCAGCTTTCATATGTTCTGAGCAAGGAACTTAAACGTTAGCTTTTTTACATGGCACATATTGCACTTTTACTTTCTTCTCCAACACTTTGTTTTTGCATTATTTAAACCAAATAGAACATGTTCCATTATTTATTTGAGACTAAATTGATTTTAAAATAAGTGTTCATTCAGTATTGTTATAATTGTCATTATTACAAATAAATAAATAAATAAAATATATATATATAAAACTATAAAAATCGGCCGATTAATCGGTATCGGCTTTTTTGGTCCTCCAATAACCGGTATCAGTATCGGCGTTGAAAAATCAGTCAACCTCTAGTTCCTAGGCCGTCATTGAAAATAAGAATTTGTTCTTAACTGACTTGCCTAGTTAAATAAAGGTAAAATAAAAAAAATCCCAGTCCTCTGGGCCCACCAGCAGTTCTATATATTTGAAGTATTCCAACACAAGCACAGCTGAAACACCTGTACCAATGGGCTTGTTCGACATTGCAGGTGACTTCTGACTGACTGATCTACGAATCACCTTGCATCATAAATAAACGACTAGTTATTATTTGTAGATGAGTCAGTCAGTCACAATTTACCCACAATGCATCACAGATTTGACACTCTTGAACACAGCTAGGGCTGTGGCGGTCATGACATTTTGTTAGCCGGTGATTGTCAAGAAAATATCTGCTCGTCTAACAGTAATTGACCACAATTAACATAAACACATTTAGCATCTCCTGGCGTCCACATAGCCTGCAAGCCACTGAGGCAGACCTTTGGAACATCTACATTTTAAAAAGTCTAATAAATCCATTTTATATAGCCTACACTCCTCAAACTCAACTCTGGACCTTTCATTACTTTTTTTTCATTGATCTGGGACTGGTGTCCCAGGTCTGTGCAATTAATTATCAGGTAGAAGAGAAAACCAGCAGGTGCGGGCCACATAGGGTAAGAGTTGAGTACCCCTGGCCGACACCATCACAATAAAAAAATACAATTGAACATAGCTGAATGAAATAGAAAGGATATTTTCTCCAAACTATTTCCAAGGAAGTGCACACATGCGGCTATTCTGTGTTGAGCGGTTTACAAAGAAACAGCTCTCCCTATATGCTTAATTTAGAGTTATGTATGCAACTTTAGTTGTGATACAAACATTGGGCTATATGTTAACACATTTTAAGGCTGCGTGATGCAACTCTAATGATGATTTGAAAAAAGTTTCATGAAAGGCATGAGCTCTGATTTGTTTGTATTGCAGGTTGCACACACTTCACTCGTCTCTCATTCACAAGCACTTGATAATATTCTCACCAGGACTCGAATTTCCCGGCGGCATCCCCTTTGTGTGGCCGTAATGCCCCCTAAAAAAATCAATGCCTTTTGTGGCCGTTGTGCCCTTGGGCTGAATATAATAATTATAATTCCCTTCTCCCGGCTCCAGTGCTCCGAAGCACCTCTCACTCACATGGCTATCTCAGATATCTCATTAGCCAATGCCCGTCACGTGATCGGGTCCTTCTCACAGGCATCTCAGCTGAGAAGTAGGCTACAAGTGACACCCACCCTGTATTCAAGAACATGTTATGTCTAAACTGATGGCGGGCACAACTCAAAAATCTCAGATGATCTAAACTAGGGTCTAAGCTACGAAATATGTCAATATGAGAAAAATCTGAATTTCCACTTATTTAGATCATTGAAGTTTAAGGTAAATATTTTTTTTTTTAAAAGACAATTTATACGTATCTAAAAATTATCAAGAAATTATCAAATAGTTGACAACCCTGTTTGTAAGGTTTTAAAATATATCAATCTCAACCGTTTACATTTTCCAGTGATGAAGACATGGATGTCTCATGGTATGGTGGGTAGGCAAAATAGGTCAACTTTGAGCATCTTTATCTCTTGAATGTTTTGGCATTCAGGTCCAAAAGTCACATTCTGAGCACCCTTATTATTTGTAGATCAGTCAAGTCAGTTAATTTACCTAAGATACATCACGGTTTTGATGCTCTCAAAAACGGCCGTTGCATTGCATCAACCAATGGTTGTTTGATAATTCATCGACTGCACAGTCGGGCATCAGATTGCTTGCTATATCATATGATGTGGTTAGCTGATATGTTAAACACCTATACAAGTGTTGTGAGATCTGATCAAGCAGGAATGCCACCGCTATTAATTTGATTTGAATCAGTTGTGATGGCGTTAGGATACATCAAATATATGAAATGAATGGTGGGCCCTCTGAACTGGGTTTAGATACTATCCTACCTCCCTCCAGTGGCCTCCGTCATGGAACAGCAGACAGGGCTCCAGGGCTGAAAGGCGGAGGAAGTCCTGGTAGCACCTGGCCACCAGCTTATGTCTCTCAGGCATGTTGAGGAGGTGGTCCCCGTTCACACACACAATGTTTCCCGCCTTTCCCGTTCCCACGTAGAACCCCACCGTCTTAGGGTTGCCATCCACGCCACGGTTGACAGAGAAGGTAGACTTGTTGCGGTAGCCGTCCCTGACAGGTGACGGTAAGATAGGCAGCAGAGGGAAGCTGAGTTTGGTACTCCTGGGTGGAGAAGGATATTGTGTCAAGGACTTATGTTGGGTCGACTCTCCACATAAGAGCTGATCTGAGAGCTGTAGTAGAATCCTCTCCTGGTGCTTCTGTTTCAGCTGGAGTTGATCGTAGTAACTCAGCCGCCACAGAGGAGTGACAGAGTCGGCCAGTCTCTCCTCCCAGGGCAGGTGTTCATTTGATGCAGGCTTGTTCCTGAACTTCTTTCTCCATTTCTTCTTTGATACTTTTTGTGGTTTCCCTGGGTCGGAGGTGGTATCATCATCCTTGGCTCCTGAGCATAGACATGCCTCCACCAGAACATTTACTAGCTTATGTTTTAGTAATGCTGGCCTTAAACCTGCTAGTATTAAAAGCATGGCAAATGGGGGACTATATGATTAAACTATACACAGGAACACACACGTTTTAATGGCTGTTGTACATACATTGGGATTATTGATCATTGGACGCCTCCGTTGATCAGTTAGCTTGAATGAAGCTAGCATTTCTTTTTTTGTTGTTTAGCCACTTATGTTACAATACATGTATTTCTGTATTTACAATTTGACAAATAGCTTAGACCACCAAACACATAAAGAATGGGTATATCGCAATGTATCACAATTCGCAATTTGAAGCCAACTGTTAAAATGAATTAGTCACTGACCCTGAAAGTACACATGTGCACGGAGATTGAAATTCAATGACGTATTATTTAAGTTCCAACTTTTTTTTTTACCTTCCTGGTGACGCCATCATAGGGCGACCAGCGGGCGAGTAAACAGACTAGTTCCGCTGTCGCGATGGAATCAAACAAGGACGAAGCTGAACGGTGTATAAAGATTTCGATAAGTGCGCTCAGTAATAACCAACCAGACAAAGCTAAGAGGTTTCTAGAAAAGGCACAGCGTTTGTTTCCAACCGATCAGGCCAAAAGTACGTTGATTATCTATTTTTATGCGTGCAGTATTTCCTGTCAGTTGGTGGTGGGCCAAAGTACACTCAGAACCAAATCTGCTAACTTTTAGCTAGCATGCCATCGACCTCAGTTTTTGGAGAGGTGGTACTTGTAGTTCATTTTGTTATCAACAACTAATCTTTGTTATGGCATGTTGAGTGATTTCTCATGTTAATGATAAACATCTGAGATAGCTAATATTAGATAGCAAGCAAGCTAACAACAAGCCTGCTAACGTTAGCTACCGACCCCGTTAGCTCTCGAGAAACCCATACCCAGCCCACCTAAGGCGCTTGCATTACAGTACATGAATGGCCAAGCTAGCTAGTAACTACTTCCCTAACTTTCTTGCTTGTGATTTGCTGACACAGGTGGCACCACCAACATTGCTGTAACGTTACATAGTTACAAAATAGTGTTGGAGATCAAATGTAGGCCTTACTGTACTGTGATTCACGTCTTACATTTGCCTTAGTTATGGGGAGAGAAGTGTAAGTTATATGGCTGCAGTGACATGCCAACATTATCACTTATCATCTGCAGCTGTCCCGTAAACCTATTCCTATCCACCCAGGTTTACTAGAGTCCATCGAACAGAATAGGAAACCACCGGATGACGAAGAGAGGCCTATGAATGGGGATGGTTCTGGAGTGAGACAACGTAGCCATGGTGATGAAGCCACAGACTCAGCCAAACCATACACATCAGATCAGCTGGATGCTGTTAAAAAGTATGTCTGTGTGTAGTTATTACGTTTAACAGAGCCAGAAGGACTTCCCCCTAACCGCTGGTCCAGGATTTGGTATTTGTTTATCCTCGCTATTGGTGAAGGTTTGGAATCAGGATTGGGGTTGATTCAATTTTCCTAGATCTATGTTTAAGGGGAACATCTACTTTGTATACTTTGACAATTATAACCTCTGTCTAAATTATGTTTTAACGGGCATACTTTAGAATGATTCAGACAACCTGAGATTGTGCTACATGGTTCATTGTTTGTTTTCTTGCTCATTGCTCGACTAATTGGTTTGCTTCACTGTCTTGTTTACTTTCTCTTTGCTTCTCTTATGCCATGTGTGTAGAATAAAGAGTTGTAAAGACTACTATGAGATTCTGGGAGTTGAAAAGGACGCCGGGGAGGAGGACCTGAAGAAGTCCTACAGGAAACTGGCCCTGAAATTCCACCCCGATAAAAACCATGCTCCAGGAGCCACAGAGGCATTTAAAGGTAACCTCTGTTCTGGCAGTCAAAATTAGACTGCTTGCTAATAAGTACACAATGTCATATCTGAAGTATACCATCATGGCAAAGTATATTTAAAAACTTAACTGACTTTTTTTCCTTTTTTTTCTCGCCTTTATTTAACCAGGTAGGCCAGTTGAGAACCATTTCTCATTTATATCTGCGACCTGGCCAAGATAAAGCAAAGCAGTGCGACAAAAACAACAACACAGAGTTACACAAAAACAAACGTACAGTCAATAACACAATCGAAAAATCTACGTACAGTGTGTGCAAATGTAGAAGAGTAGGGATGTAAGGTAATAAATAGGCCATAGAGGCGAAATAATTACAATTTAGCATTAACACTGGAGTTATAGATGTGCAGATGATGATGTGCAAGTAGAGAAACTGGGGTGCAAGAGGGTAAGTAATAATATGGGGATGAGGTAGTTGGGTGTGCTATTTACAGATTGGCTGTGTACAGGTACAGTGATCGGTAAGCTGCTCTAACAGCTGATGCTTAAAGTTAGAGAGGGCGATATAAGACTCCAGCTTCAGTTATTGTTTTGAAATTCGTTCCAGTCATTGGCAGCAGAAAACTGGAAGGAAAGGCGGCCAAAGGAAGTGTTGGCTTTAGGGATGACCAGTGAAATATACCTGCTGGAGCGTGTGCTACGGGTGGGTGTTGCTATGGTGACCAGTGAGCTGAGATAAGGCGGGGCTTTACCTAGCAAAGACTTATAGATGACCTGGAGCCAGTGGGTTTGGCGACGAATATGTAGTGGGGGCCAGCTAACGAGAGCATACAGGTCGCAGTGGTGGGTAGTATATGGGGCTTTGGTGACAAAACGGATGGCACTGTGATAGACTACATCCAGTTTGCTGAGTAGAGTGTTGGAGGCTATTTTGAAAAATGACATCGCCGAAGTCAAGGATCGGTAGGATAGTCAGTTTTATGAGGATATGTTTGGCAGCATGAGTGAAGGAGGCTTTGTTGTGAAATAGGAAGCCGATTCTAGATTTAATTTTGGATTGGAGATGCTTAATTTGAGTCTGGAAGGAGAGTTTACAGTCTAACCAGACACCTAGGTATTTGTAGTTGTCCACATATTCTAGGTCAGAACCATCCAGAGTAGTGATGCTAGTCGGGCGGGAGGGTGCTGGCAGCAATCGGTTGAAGAGCATGCACTTAGTTTTACTAGCATTTATAAGCAGTTGGAGGCCACGGATGGAGTGTTGTATGGCGTTGAAGCTCGTTGGGCGGTTTGTTAGCACAGTGTCCAAAGAAGGGCCAGATGTATACAGAATGGTGTCGTCTGCGTAGAGGTGGATCAGAGAATCACCAGCAGCAAGAGCAACATCATTGATGTATACAGAGAAGAGAGTCGGCCTGAGAATTGAGCCCTGTGGCACCCCCATAGAGACTGCCAGAGGCCCGGACAACAGGCCCTCCGATTTGACACACTGAACTCTATCTGTGAAGTAGTTGGTGAACCAGGCGAGGCAGTCATTTGAGAAGCCAAGGCTATTGAGTCTGCCGATAAGAATGCGGTGATTGACAGAGTCGAAAGCCTTGGCCAGGTCGATGAAGACAGCTGCACAGTACTGTCTTTTATTGATGACGGTTATGATATCGTTTAAGACCTTGTGTGACTTAGGTGCACCGATGACCAGCTTGGAAACCAGATTGCATAGTGGAGAAGGCACGGTGGGATTCAAAGTGGTTGGTGATCTGTTTGTTAACTTGGCTTTCGAAGATTTTAGAAAGGCAGGGCAGGATGGATATAGGTCTATAACAGTTTGGGTCTAGAGTGTCTCCCCCTTTGAAGAGGGGGATGACCGCAGCAGTTTTCCAATCTTTGGGGATCTCAGACAATACGAAAGAGAGGTTGAACAGGCTAGTGATAGGGGTTGCAACAATTTTGGTGGATAATTTTAGAAAGAGAGGGTCCAGATTGTCTAGCCCAGCTGATCTGTAGGGATCCAGATTTTGCCGCTCTTTCAGAACATCAGCTGTCTGGATTTGGGTGAAGGAGAAGTGGGGGGGGGGGGGGGGGGCTTGAGCAAGTTGTTGCAGGGGGTGCTGAGATGTTGGTAGGGGTAGCCAGGTGGAAAGCATGGCCAGCCGTAGAAAAATGCTTATTGAAATGATCGATTATCGTAGTTTTATCGTGGTGACATAGTTTTCTATCCTCATATCCTCAGTGCAGTGGGCAGCTGGGAGGAGGTACTCTTATTCTCCATAGATTTTACAGTGTCGCAAAACCTTTTGGAATTAGTGCTACAGGAAGCACATTTCTGTTGGGAAAAGCTAGCCTTAGCTTTCCTAACTGACTGAGTATATTGGTTCCTGACTTCCCTGAAAAGTTGCATATTGCGGGGGCTATTCGATGCTAATGCAGAACGCCACAGGATTTTTTGTGCTGGTCAAGGGCAGTCAAGTCTGGGGTGAACCAAGGGCTATATCTGTTCTTAGTTCTACATTTTTTGATTGGGGCATGCTTATTTAAGATGGTGAGGAAAGCACTTTTGAAGAGCAACCAAGCATCCTCTACTGACGGGATGAGGTCAATATCCTTCCAGGATACCCGGGCCAGGTCGATTAGAAAGGTCTGCTTGCTAAAGTGTTTTAGGGAGCGTTTGACAGTGATGAGGGGTGGTTGTTTAACCGCTGACCAATTACACATGCAAGCAATGAGGCAGTGATCGCTGAGATCCTGGTTGAAGACAGCAGAGGTGTATTTAGAGGGCAAGTTGATCAGGATGATGTCTTAAGAGGGTGCCCATGGTTACGGATTTAGGGTTGTACCTGGCAGGTTCCTTGATAATTTGTGTGAGATTGAGGGCATCTAGCTTAGATTGTAGGACATCCGGGGTGTTAAGCATGTCACAGTTTAGGTCACCTAACAGTACGAACTCTGAAGATAGATGGGGGCCGATCAATTCTCATATGGTGTCCAGGGCACAGCTGGGGGCTGAAGGTGGTCTATAACAAGCGGCAACGGTGAGAGACTTGTTTCTGGAACGGTGAATTTTTAAAAGTAGAAGCTCGAATTGTTGGGGCACAGACCTGGATAGTATGACAGAACTCTGCAGGCTATCTCTGCAGTAGATTGCAACGCCGCCCCCTTTGGCAGTTCTGTCTTGTCGGAAAATGTTATAGTTAGGGATGGAAATTTCAGGGTTTTTGGTGGCCTTCCTAAGCCAGGATTCAGACACGGCTAGGACATCCGGGTTGGCGCAGTGTGTTAAAACAGTGAATAAAACAAACTTAGGGAGGAGGCTTCTAATGTTAACATGCATGAAACCAAGGCTTTTACGGTTACAGAAGTCAACAAATGAGAGCGCCTGGGGAATGGGAGTGATGCTGGGGGCTGCAGGGCCTGGGTTAACCTCTACATCAACAGAGGAGGAGTAGGATAAGGGTACGGCTAAAGGCTATAAGAACTGGTCGTCTAGGGCGTTTGGAACAGAGAGTAAAAGGAGCAGATTTCTGGGCGCGGAAGAATAGATTCAAGGCATAATGTACAGACAAGGGTATGGTAGGATGTGAGTACAGTGGAGGTAAACCTAGGCATTGAGTGACGATGAGAGAGGTTTTGTCTCTAGAGGCACCATTTAAGCCAAGGGAGGTCACCGCATGTGTGGGGGGTGGAACAAAAGGGCTAGCTAAGGCATATTGTGCAGGGCTGGAACCTCTACAGTGAAATAAGACAATCACTAACCAAAACAGCAATCGACAAGGCATATTGACATTAGGGAGAGGCATGTGTAGCCGACTGATCATAGGGTCCAGTGAGTAGCTAGGCGAGCTGGAGACACGGTGATTCAGACAGCTAGCAGATGGGACGTCGCAACGGAAGAGCCTGTTGAAACCCCCTTGGACGGTTACGTCGGCAGACCAGTCGTGATGGATTGGCGGGGCTCCGCGTCGGCAGTAAAGGGTCCAGGCCAATTGGCAAAAGAGGTATTGTAGCCCAGGAATTGGCAGATGGATTGATAGCCACTCGGATAGCTGCTAGCTAGCTGAGATGATCCGGTGTAAAGGTTCAGAGCTTGCGGTAGGAATCCGGAGATGTGGTAGAGAAAAAGCAGTCCGATATGCTCTGGGTTGATATCGCGCTGTGCGGACTGGCAGGGATTGACCGGCTAAGGCTGGCTGATGTCCGAGTTAAGGGTGATGACCGCTATCAGTGGCTAACTAACTAGTAGCTAGTTAGCTGGCTAGCTCTGATGGGGGTTCCGGTTCTAAAGTATAAAAAATAGCAGATCCGTACCACATTGGGAGAGGCGAGTTGCAGGAGAGTATTTTCAGTCCGTAGATGGAAATTGGGTTATTGAGAGATTGAGATTAAAAATGTATACAAAATATATACGAAGAAAACTATATATACACGGGACGGGACAAGACAAAACAGACGTTTCTACGCCATCTTGGAACAATGGTTATTGTATTTTTTTTTTTCCCCCAGCCATTGGCAATGCATACGCTGTACTCAGTAACACAGAGAAGCGGAGCCAGTATGACCAGTATGGTGAGGAGAGAGCTCACCCTACGAGACAACAGCACAGGCACCAACGCCATGACTTCGAAGCCGACATCTCGCCTGAGGACCTCTTCAACATGTTCTTTGGAGGAGGTTTCCCATCACGTGAGTCGTATTATTAATTAGGCACCAAACGAAAGAAAATGGACTGAAACAGGGAGGGACTTCCTGGATTTCCCCAATAAGAAAAGCACATTTTTGTTTTCTGTGGCAAAATGCTTTGAAACATTATCGGTTGCATGCCCTAAAGAACACAATCTTGGTTGTGGACAAAAATGTGGTCTAAATGATGTTCTGCTGGCCTGGATGTTTGGATACTAATTGTTGTTTTATATTGTATGTTCTGCTCTCTTCCAGGTAATGTACATGTTTACAGAAACGGCGGAATGCAGTTTGGCCATCAGCATAGAGCAGGACCAGAGAGGAGAGAACAGCGGGAAGTAAGAGAAATCTGTAGACTCCTTTTTGTTGATCAATGGACACATTTCTTACATCCTCACTTCATGACAGAATGAAGGGTGCTGACCATGACAATAGTCAAACTTATACAGTGTTTAGTTATCTAGCTTATTCTGTGACGTGTGTGCTGAATTCCAAATGGAATCACCCGACCTCAACCCAATTGAGATGGTTTGGGATGAGTTGGACCGCAGAGTGAAGGAAAAGCAGCCAACAAGTGCTCAGCATATGTGGGAACTCCATAAAGACTGTTGGAAAAGCATTCCGCAAGAAGCTGGTTGAGAAAATGCCAAAAGTGCAACGGGTGGCTACTTTGAAGTATCTAAAATATATTTGGATTTGTTTAACACTTCTTTTGGTTACTACATGATTCCATATGTGTTATTTGATAGTTTTGATGTCTTCACTATTATTCTACAATGTAGAAAATCGTAAAAATAAAGAAAAAACATTGAATGAGTAGGTATGTCCAAACTTTTGACTGGTACTGTATGTGCTGAATACTAAATCGACCTCTATCCCTAGAAACTTCATGTATATTTGAAAGCAATTGTTATAGTTCCATCTTACCCTCTGTCAGGCAGGTTGAGGTTTTGCCAATCCTTTCAGGTCTGCATAAGCACCTAAAAGAAGGAGTAGGGGCTAGGAGTCAGTTTGGAATTCACACGGGGAGTGCTTGAGCAGGGTTGACTCTTATCTCACTCTCTTCCTCTCTCTGTATCTCTTTCTTTCTCTGTTCCCCTATAGGGAGGTTTTGCCCTGTTTGTCCAGCTGATGCCCATCCTCATCCTAATCTTCGTCTCCGCCCTCAGCCAGATGATGGTGACCCCTCCCCCCTACAGCCTTAGCCACCGCTCGTGAGTCTCAGTGTCCTCCTTTACACACTAACACTTCTACTACTCACTTATAAAATAGTTATACAAACTTCTATACAGCTCTGCTACTTAGTTATGATAGCAGTGTTTGACAGACGTGGTGGATCGTGACCCAGCATTTTCAGCTTGGGGTCACAGCTTCAGAATAGATTAAACGTTAGTTTTGTCACAAGGAAATTTGAAAGGCTTTAGTTGAGTCAGTGTAAAAAATAATATTGATGAACAACCTCTAAAGCATTTCTGGTTCTCACTTTATCACATATAATATATTACATCTGAGAGTATCAGTTATTATAATATTAAATTATACATGTTTAGCCTTTCTTGTGCTCGTAATGGACCTGTGTGCCAAGATTTTGATTGTATGACTTAATTTACCCTTTTTTTCTTGTACCGGTAATTCTTTATGACATGATGTCACTTAGGAAGTTGAACCACCCTGTTTGTCACACTCTCACATCCTCTTTTATCACTTCCTGTGCTGCGCTGCAGAGGTGCGGGCCACATCAACCGGAGGCAGACACAGACCCTGAAGGTGTCTTACTACGTAGGAGCTAGCTTCACCAAGGAGTACTCTGGAAAAGACCTAAGGAATGTGGAGAGGAGCGTGGAGGAAGACTACATTTCCAACCTCAGGAACAACTGCTGGAAGGAGAAGCAACAGAGTAAGTCACAGCCCAACGTTAACACAACACATGCAAAGTTGGTACCCTTTTCACAGTATCATGCCATATTGTACTTTACAGTACTGGCTTGGCTATTTTCCTCTCACATTGCTCTCTCCAGCATTCCAGCAACTACTAACCAGGCCAATGCAGTGAAGTTATGCTGAAGTTAGCTATTTTTGATCATTTGCGTAATTATATTTTTCAATATCTTGGATACATTTTTGTGTGTTTTTCCAGAGGAAGGCTTGCTGTACCGTGCTCGTTATTTCGGAGACTCTGACTTGTACCAAAGGGCTCAGCGGATGGGCACGCCTAGCTGCTCACGACTGTCTGAGATTCAGGTCATGCTACATGGATAAGAACCCACAAACAAACAGAATGGTAAATTCGATATGATATCAATATCAATTGATACCGTTTTGACTTTGATATTGTTTGATATCGGTTTGATATCGATATGAGCAAGGCAAATCTTGATATTGGTTTATCCTTTCTGTTAACCTAAGCTATTATGTAAAAAAAAGCATACATGACTGTTCCTGCATGCACAAAACCTTCTCGCAGATGTTCTCACATGCTCTGAATTTAGCATACTTAATTGCCTGCTGATGGGTTATCATTGACAGTGGATGGGCTTCCCATTGCATTCAAACTGGTTGAGTAAGTTAGGCTCCCAGAACTTTCACACCTGGCCCAATGGGCAACCAGTTGCCTAGACTTCACATAGCTGTGGAAGTGAAACGAAAAGTAAACTTTTACAGTTGCAATGTATTGTATTAAACCAATGTATATTTTTTTTACTGATATAGATTTTCCATTATCGATGCCCATGATTAATCGTTATCCTATTTGATGTGTGCTTGCATGACTTGCTGCCTGTGTACTCTGATTTAAACCTCGATCTCAAAGGTTTTGCTGTTGGAGATCCATTTGATGTTTTATTAATTGCTCCATACTTATTTTTTCCCCTCAGATTATTTGGTACTTGAATCGAATGAGAAGAAATCAATATACAACGCCCTATTCAAGCCCACACAAAAATTGGAGCAGCAATTTGAGAGAAACTGCCTTAGATCCATATGGTGGGTTGCAGACAGATATGGCCTGTCGGGGGGGGACCCCTCTCTCTCTGCACACTCCTGTGGACAGTCTTAACTTCCTATAGAACTGTGAAACAAACGGACAAGGTGATGGCTGGTTTAAATACAAAAACACTTCAAGGCTGGCAGAACTAGACGGGTGTCATGGTTTTTTGAAAACGAGAGATTTAAATGTATTTTTGAATGGTGCAGTGCCTTCAGAAAATATTAACACCCCTTGACTTTTCCACATTTTGTTGTGTTACAGCCTGAATTTAAAATGTTTTAAATATATATATTTTTGTCACTGGCCTACACACAATACCCCATAATTATTATGTGGAATTATGTTTTTCAATAAGTATTCATCCCCTTTGTTATGGCAAGCCTAAATAAGGTCAGGTGTAAAAAGGTGCTTAACAAGTCACGTAATAGTGTCTAACATGATTTTTAATGATTTCCTTATCTCTGTACCCCACACATAAAATTATCTGTAAGGTCCCTTCAAACACAGATTCAACCACAAAAACCAGGGATGTTTTCCAATACATCGCAAGGGCACCTATTGGTAGATGGGTAGAGATAACATAGCAGACATTGAATATCCCGTAGAGGATGGTGAGGTTATTAATTACACTTTGGATGGTGTATCAATACACCCAGTCACTACAAAGATAGAGGTGACCTTCCTAACTCAGTTGCCGGAGAGGAAGGAAACTGCTCAGGGATTTCACCATGAAGCCAATGGTGACTTTAAAACAGTTACAGAGTTTAATGGCTGTCTGCAACAAGGCACTAAAGTTATACTTTAAAAAATGTGGCAAAGCAATTCACTTTTTGTCCTGAATACAAAGTCTTATGTTTGGGGCAAATCCAATACAGCACATTACTGAGTACCACTCTCCACATTTTCAAGCATAGTGGTGGCTGCATCATGTTATAGGTATGCTGGTAATTGTTGAGGACAGGAGTTTTTTTAGGATAAAAAAGAAACGGAATTGAGCTAAGCACAGGCAACATTCTAGAGGATAACCTAATTCAGTCTGCTTTCCATCAGCCACTGGGAGGTGAATTCACCGTTCATAAGGACAATAACCTAAAACAGAAGGCCAAATCTACACTGGAGTTTCTAGCCAGAAAGTCAGTCAGTTCGAGTGGCCAAGTTTACAATTTTGACTTAAATCTGTTTGAAAATCTATGGCAAGACGTGGAAATGGTTGTCTAGCAATGATCAACAAACAATTTGACTGAGCTTGACGAATTTGAAAAAGATTAATGGGCAAATATTGTACAATCAAAGGTGTGCAAAGTTCTTTAGAGACTTACCCAGAAAGACTCACAGCTGTCATCGCTGCCAAAGGTGATTCTAACATGTATTTCCTCAGGTGTGTGAACACTAGATTTCTGTATTTAATTTTCAATAAATGTGCAAACATTTTTAAAAACATGTTTTCCCTTTCATTATAGTTTACTGTGTGTAGATGGACGAGAAAATGTTTTTATTTCATCAATTTTGAATTCAGGCTGTAAGACAACAAAATGTGGAACAAGTCAAGGGGTATGCATCATTTATGAAGGCACTGTATACTGCTAAAGCTGCTAAAATAGAGCTTCTTCCTTTTCCCAATTATGTTTTGATAAATATTTTGAAGAACCAACTCAAGGCCTTCTGTTATAGACATCTAAACCAATATTTTTTTTTATATATATATATATAGTTCATACTTGTATATACTATACATCGTAATTTTTAACAACACAGTGTAGATGGCATTAAGAAGCTAATGCCATTTACTATATAATTTAATGTACCCTGTGGATTTGCTTGTAGCCCGTTGGATTATGGAGATGACTATTGAAAATGATTGCACAAATGAAAATCTGTATTTATTAAAATTAAACACAAATCGGTCTCTTCCTTCCTAGTCACAATTATGACTTAATGTGGTGCCACTGAAATATTACAGAGACAAATATTTGATCCATTAACAAAGTACTTCATGTGGATATTTAATTTCTTTCTTCATTTTAAAGTTCTTGAAGGAAAGTACAAAAAGCAGTACAGGTTAACAGGTGAATATTTGAGTATCAAAGAAATATGTCTAATCAAATGCATGGTTTAAAAACAGCAGTTTTGCATTGTAATGCCCATATCTTACATTTGATTGTCCCTACATGTCAATTGATGTGGAAAATCTGCCATTAACAAGATACAGTATGTTCCCTTAAACATTCAAATGTTTGGTTTAAGAATAAAAAATAAACTACATTTGATGCATAGTAAACATTGTTGCACAATATTTTCTTGCCCCACTATGGGAATAAAAAGAGTATCCACTTCAGGGGTTTGGCTATACGATGTCCTTCAACATCCTCAAAAGTGGAGTGAGTTCTCTTTAGGTACATTGGTGACCACATTGGTACAGTATATCTGAATTCATTTCTGCTATCACACAGAGGAATACAAGGCTTATCTCACTGTAGCTGAGTCCTCAGTCCAGAGCTATAGCAAATACATATCAGACCAGAGTCAATCTATTGAGGAGCGCTTGATTTGCACTTTTGAGACCATTACATTGGTTCCATTGTACCGGGCAAACCAAACAAAGCACAGCATATTAAGTATATCAACGTATTATTAGACCCAAGTCTGATATATCTACTACACCTATAGCTCTGGCCATGTCAGCACTCTGATGAACTATACAGCTTTCTTTTGATAGCTCTGAACCTGGTACTGAGCCTGAGAGTGTGTGGGTGTCTCCCATTCTGCCTCTCGGGGGACCCAGGCCCTAAAGAGCCTCTGCAACTTGGGCCAAACCCCCCCCCCCACCACCACCACCACCACCCGTAACACCAGGGTGATTTGGAAGCTAGGAACCAGGTTAGGGTCAACAATTATCTTCTCCACACTGCACAGTCATCCCCTGAATTCCCTTTGTTGGTCCCCCTGCTCCACACACAGGTCAATGAGCGCCCTCTTCAGGCCGCAAGGCTCATTAGCCGCTAGATGGAGCAGCTCCTGGCTGATGTTGGGCAGGAGAAGATCTGGTAGGAACAGTGCAGGACAGTGTCTGTGGCATCAGAGAGGCTCTCAAAAATGGTCTGACTCCTACAGTGGGCTGTAGAGACCACTGTCAGATTCTGATATCACAGAAATGTCTGTGACTGATCCTGGAACAGAGAAGAAAACAATAGGGTTACTTTTAATTCATTGTACAGTGCTGTTACAATCAAACTTGGGATCAATTTCAAAATGAGATTTCATATGAAGCCTGTGGATAAGCAACTATTGGAAAACTACATGAAAATATTTTTGGCAAAAGTGTTATCCTTTTCAGATCTATTTTGAATCAATATTGGACTGACTATTGCTGCATAGCTTTTGTGTGATACATTATTTTGTAACTTTGTAGCAACCCTCCTAAATAAAGCAAAGACCGTACTCCTCACTCAGTGAGACAAAGGGCTGCAGCGCTACACACCAATTTCACTGTTGCTACCGCAATAATGGCGCCGGAGGAGATGGCTGCCATTTTACGGTCCACAAATTGTGCTATAGTGTGTGTTATTTGTAACTTATTTTGTACAAAATGGTTCTGCCACAGTCTCTTATGACCAAAAAGAGCTTCTAGATATCAGGACAGCGATTACTCACCCCGTACAGGATTTTTTTTTTTTTTAACAAGTCGGACGCAAAGGATTTACTCCAGATGCCCGAAAAGGCCCTGATATTCGTCATTCATAGGAGAAAGAGACGGAAATATTGGGAACGTAGGTCTGAGTGCCTTGTAAGGATCCGACGGCGAGTGGGTAATCTGCCTTTACCATCGGTCCTATTAGCCAACATACAATCATTAGATAATAAAATAGATGAACTACGAGCACGTATATCCTAACAATGGGACATTAAAAACTGTAATGTCTTATGTTTCACTGAGTCGTGGCCGAACGACGACATGAATAACATACAGCTGGTGGGTTTTACGCTTTTTCGGCAGGATAGAACAGATGCCTCTGGTAAGACAAGGGGTGGCGGTCTGTGTGTATTTGTAAACAACAGTTGGTGCACAAAATCTAAGGAAGTCTCAAGGTTTTGCTCGCCTGTGGTAGAGTATCTCATGATAAGCTGTATGTAACAGTGTAGGTTCCGTCCCTCTCTTCGCACCAACCTGGGCTCGAACCAGGGACCCTTGCACACATCAACAACTGACACCCCACGAAGCATCGTTACCCATCGCGCCAAAAAAGCCGCGGCCCTTGCAACGCAAGGGGAAACCCTACTTCAAGTCTCAGAGCGAGTGACGTCACCGATTGAAACGCTATTAGTGCGCACCACCGCTAACTAACTAGCCATTTCACATCCGTTACATGTAGACCACACCAATTACCAAGAGAGTTTTCATCTATATTTTTCGTAGCTGTCTATTTACCACCACAAACTGATACTGGCACTAGGAGTGCACTCAATGAGCTGTATACGGCCATAAGCAAACAGGAAAACGCTCATCCAGATGCGGCGCTCCTAGTGGCCGGGGACTTTAATGCAGGGAAACTTAAATCCGCTTGACCTAATTTCTACCAGCATGTTACATGGGAAAAGAACTCCAGACCACTTTTACTCCACACACAGAGACACGTACAAAGCTCTCCCTCGCCCTCCATTTGGTAAATCTGACCATAATTCTATCCTCTTGATTCCTGCTTACAAGCAAAAACTAAAGCAGGAAGAGCCAGTGACTCGGTCAATAAAAAAGTGGTCAGATGAAGCACATGCTAAGCTACAGGAATGTTTTGCTAGCACAGACTGGAATATGTTCTGGGATTCTTCCGATGGCATTGAGGAGTACACCACATCAGTCATTGGCTTCATCAATAAGTGCCTCAATGACTTCATCCCCACAGTGACTGTATGGATTACATGCAACATTCGCACTGAGCTAAACTGTAGAGCTGCGGGACTTCAAGGTGCGGGACTCTAACCCGGAAGCTAATAAGAAATTCCTCTATGCCCTCCGACAAACCATCAAACAGGCAAAGCGTCAATACAGGACTATGATCAAATCGTACTGCACTGGCTCCAACGCTCGTCGGATGTGGCAGTGCTTGCAAACTATTACAGACTACAAAGGGAAGCACAGCCAAGAGCTGCCCAGTTACACAAGCCTGCCAGACGAGCTAAATAACTTCTATGCTCGCTTCGTGACAAGTAACACTGAAACATGCATGTGAGCATCAGCTGTTCCGGACGACTGTGTGATCACACTCTCTGCAGCCGATGTGAGTAAAACCTTTAAACAGGTCAACATTCACAAGGCCGCAGGGCCAGATGGATTACCAGGACGTGTACTCCGAGCATGCGCTGACCAACTGGCAAGTATCTTCACTGACATTTTCAACCTCTCCCTGCTGAGTCTGTAATACCAACATGTTTCAAGCAGACCAACATAGTCCCTGTGCTCAAGAAATCAAATCAAACCAAAGTTTATTTGTCACGTGCGCCGAGTACAACAGGTGTAGACCTTACAGTGAAATGCTTACTTACAGGCTCTAACCAATAGTGCAAAAAAGGTGTTAGGTGAACAATAGGTAAGTAAAGAAGTAAAACAACAGTAAAAAGACAGGCTATATACAGTAGCGAGGCTATAAAAGTAGCGCGGCTACATACAGACACCGGTTAGTCAGGCTGATTGAGGTAGTATGTACATGTAGATATGGTTAAAGTGACTATGCATATATGATGAACAGAGAGTAGCAGTAGTGTAAAAGAGGGGTTGGCGGGTGGTGGGGGGGGGGGCACACAATGCAAATAGTCCGGGTAGCCATTTGATTACCTGTTCAGGAGTCTTATGGCTTAGGGGTAAAAACTGTTGAGAAGCCTTTTTGTCCTAGATTTGGAAACGTGTTGACTACCGACCCGTAGCACACACGTCTGTAGCCATGAAATGCTTTGAAAGGCTGGTCATGGCTCACATCAACACCATTATCCCAGAAACCCTCAATTTGCATACTGCATCAACAGATCCACAGATGATGCAATCTCTATTGCACTCCACACTGCCCTTTC
Source organism: Salmo trutta (assembly GCF_901001165.1). Lineage (NCBI taxonomy): Eukaryota > Metazoa > Chordata > Actinopteri > Salmoniformes > Salmonidae > Salmo > Salmo trutta. The sequence continues at coordinate 43,985,211 of NC_042974.1, read as the reverse complement.
CCACCTGGACAAAAATAACACCTATGTGAGAATGCTATTCATTGACTACAGCTCAGCGTTCAACACCACAGTGCCCTCGAAGCTCATCACTAAGCTAAGGACCCGAGGACTAAACACCTACCTCTGCAACTGGATCCTGGACTTCCTGACGGGCCACCCCCAGGTGGTAAGGGTAGGTAACAACACATCCGCCACACTGATCCTCAACACGGGGGCCCCTCAGGGGTGTGTGCTCAGTCCCCTCCTGTACTCCCTGTTCACTCATGACTGCACAGCCAGGCACGACTCCAACACCATCAATACGTTTGCAGATGACACAACAGTCATGGGCCTGATCATTGACAACAATGAGACAGCCTATAGAGAGGAGGTCAGAGACCTGACCGTGTGGTGCAAGGACAACAACCTCTCCCTAAATGTGATCAAGACAAAGGAGATGAATGTGGACTACAGGAAAAGGAGGACCGAGCACGCCCCCATTCTCATCGACAGGGCTGTAGTGGAGCAGGTTGAGAGCTTCAAGTTCCTTGGCGTCCACATCACCAACAAACTAACATGGTCCAAGCACACTAAGACAGTCGTGAAGAGGGCATGACAAAACCTATTCCCCCTCAGGAGACTAAAAAGATTTGGCATGGGTCCTGAGATCCTCAAAAGGTTTTACAGCTGCACCATCGAGAGCATCCTGACGAGTTGCATCGCTGCCTGGTATGGCAACTGCTCGGCCTCCGACCGCAAGGCACTACAGAGGGTAGTGCGTACGGCACAGGACATCACCGGGGCCAAGCTTCCTGCCATCCAGGACCTCCCTCCAGGACTAGCCACCCTAGTCATAGACTGTTCTCTCTGCTACCGCACGGCAAGCGGTACTGGAGCGCCAAGTCTAGATCCAAGAGGCTTCCAAACAGCTTCTACCCCCGAAGCCATAAGACTCCTGAACATCTAATCAAATGGCTACCCAGACTATTGCATTCCCCCCCTTCTACACTGCTGCTACTCTCTGTTATTATCTATGCATAGTCACTTTAATAACTCTACCTACATGTATATATTACCTCGACACCAGTGCCCCACACATTGACTCTGTACCGACACCCTAAGTTTTTTTGTTGTTGCTATTTTCTTAAAACTGCATTGTTGGTTAAGGGCTTGTAAGTAAGCATTTCACTGTAAGGTACCTGTGTAACTGTCGTATTCGGTGCATTTGACAAATAAAATTGGATTTATTGAATTGAAAGAGCGCTTTTCATGACAACAAGGGCAACAATGTGTTCTATGTTAAGTTGTAACTTCATGGGAGTCACAGATCATCTGACAAAAGAAGTAAGATCCTTACATTTAATGACTGTTTCTGAAAATGATTTGGTTTGGGGAAAGTGTATAGGCTACAGTTTTTAAAAGATGTTCTATTCACATAGTCTCCTTCATTTGGTCCAGAGGGTCTTTGAATGGGGGATGTGTGTCCCTTCTATAGCATCAATGGTCTTTTGGTATAATCTGCGTGATGAATTAGGATATTTTTCATTTGTATTATGTTCCCTAGGTTTATTCATTTGAGATTAATAAAGCATCGCTGGCAGTCAACTGACCGCAGCCTACCATACCTGCAATTCTGTAAAAGTCCTCCTTGATTATATGGACAGCTTTATGGCCAGGGAATGCAACAAAGACATTAAAAAATATCTTCAATACCAGGCAGACTTATTATGTCTCTACACACAGTTGCCTTGTGCTTTCCTACCGCTCAACTACACACTGCTCCATGCTCACAGGAAAAAAACTGCTGCCCAAATTCGCTCCAATCATTAAAATCACAATTTAATCAACACCCATCTAGTTTTGTGACTACCTGGACCTACCAATTGTTTTTTTAAGTATTTAAACCAAACCATATGGATTTAAATGAAACATATTTGAAGGAACATGAAAAGGTGAATGTAAGAAGCGAACATAATTTCAAATAGGCTACATGTCATATTAAACATCATATAAACACTCTAAATAGGTCAGGAGCCAGACAGGCAGTCTAAGACTGGAACGAAAATGAATTATTTAGGCTATATTATTTAAATTATTTCAAGGCTATAACCTACAAAGAAATACATTGTGAAGCATTTGCCAGTGCGACACAATAGGCTGGTAGGGACATAAAGTGCTCGGCGGTTAAACTACATTTTGTTGTATTAAATCATTACAGTCTATAAATTGCACATATAGGCTGTGACTTACTTATAATTAATTTACAAATTAAACGAAAAATGACTTATTAGTGCATTTGAATTCATTTTAGAATTCATTTTTAGAAACAGGAGTTTGGCCAGTCTGTAGCTTCAGGCTCATGCGATGGTGCCTGGAGAGCCGGTCAGCAGCAGAGAATATCCTCTCCTCACCTGCAGAGCCACTGGGGATGCTAAACACCCTTTTGGCCACCCTTGCCAGGCTGGACAGAGATGCAGAGTTATTTATTTTTCTATAGGTAGGCCTAAAGTGTTTTAGGCAAAATAACCCAATCAAAACGTACAGCTCCTTAAACGTGGGAATATGCCAGGCCTATTGGGCCAAAATCAATTATGTTCTATTCTATAGATAACAGAACGAAAATGAACAAAACCTTAAAGAGATCATATTTTTAGTTTCTAAATACTTTGCTACAATGACACACTTAGTTATCTACCCACCTCGTTCCTTTCTTTTAGCATGTGCACGTAGCATGCTTTTGGGATACGTGTCTTTTCATATTCCACAATGGTTATTTATTTGTGAACACTACATCACCGCCCTCCCTCTCTTGCTCTTGGTCCTAATCTTTGAAAATCACCTTGATTTAGCACCTGTGTGTTTTATCAGTTTATTTATGAACATATTTAGGGAACTTCGTGACAGTAGCTAAAGCAAGGGGCTATAGCAGCACACAAGTAAATGCATGCTGGGGCGGGAATTCCCTGAGTCAGTGAAGTGAGCGCTACTGGAGCGAAATTGGAGCGGCCTTCGAAATTGGAGCAGGCGAGAAGGCCAAGGCTCCAGCCTTTGGGAATCTCTCTCCAAGCTCCAGTCAGATTGGGAACCTTCCACTTCTCGCTCCAGCTCAGCTCTGCTCACATACCCTGGTTGGGTTACATTTGCTACTGTAGCCAGGATAACCACATCACAGTCATAATAAGTCAGTATTTTCTCAAAATAGCCATCAGCAAAGTCAGAGCTAGTAAGCACTGAAAAAAGTCAAGTGTGAGTGTTACTTGACAAAAAGTATTTTTATTGGGAGCGGTGAGGAGGAGAGGGTGGTTGCTGTGGGATTATTAATGATTTTCTTTGAAGAAGTAGGGTTTCAGATGTTTTTCGGAAGAAGGGGCTGGGACTCTGCTCTCATAGCTTCAGGGGGAAGCTGGTTCCACCATTGGGGTGCCAGGACAGAGAAGAGCTTGGACTGGGCTGAGCGGGAGCTGCCCTCTCATAGGGGTTTGAGGGGGAGGGCCAAGAGACCAGAGGTGGCAGAATGTAGTGCTCGGGTTGGGGTGTAGGGTTTGAGTATAGCCTGAAGGTAGGAAGGGGCAGTTCCTCTTGCTGCTCCGTAGGCAAGTACCATGGTCTTGTAGTGGATGCTTGCTTTGACTGGAAGCCAGTGGAGTGTGCGGAGGAGCGGGGCGACATGGGAGAACTTTGGAAGGTTGAACACCAGGTGGGCTGCAGCATTCTGGATAATTTGCAGGGCTTTAATGGCACAAGCGCTGAGCCCAGCCAACAGCTCATTGCAGTAGTCCAGACGGGAGATGACAAGTGCCTTGATTAGGACCGGCATCGCTTCCTGTGTGAGGCAGGGTCGTACTTTATGGATGTTGTAGAGCATTAACATGAAGGAGCGGGTCACTGCTTTGATGTTTGCAGAGAATGACAGGGTGTTGTCGAGGGTCACGCCAAGGTTCTTTTCACTCTGGGAGGGGGACACCGTGGAGTTGTCAACTGTGATGGAGAGGTCTTGGAGTGGACAGGCCTTCCCCAGGAAGAAGAGCAGCTCCATCTTGTTGTGCTTGAGGTGGTGGGACAACATCCACGCTGAGATATCTGCCAGGCACAGACATGAATGTCGCCACCTGGGTGTCAAATGGGGGAAGGAGAAAAGGCTAGAAATTAACAGTAGAACAGACACAGTTCACCTTTTCCATTGACGTGTAAGCTACTACTGTATGTCTGAATACTGTCATTTTTACTCAATGCATTATAAATTGCCACTGAGGATGATTTCATCAAAAGTGCATTGCAGTGGCTTGGAAATACAATGACATTTCTAAAGGAGGCAAATAATTTGTAGGATTTAAAAAAAAATCATTTTAATGTCGCCAGAAAGACTTTAGATGCAGTATAACGTTCACTAGCTAGCTAAGATTGAGGGGAGACCACTGGATCTTAGATAGCTAACGTGAGCATTGCTAGCTATTTTTGACGCCATCTGTCTACAGTAAATTTGACGACATGATAATGATGACAAAGTTGTTTCCTACTAAATATTTGCCTACTTTAGCAATGTTATCATATTTACAGGCCCCTATTGTGTAATTTAGACAAAACAAGCATTAGCCCCCGTTCAGAATGACTGGGTTTATTACGACTTTTGGGCACCACTATGGCAGAGGGCGGCTTGAAAGCATTCATAACAATGGCTTGATGCGACCGAGTGGCGGAGGTGCAACCTATGAATATACTCCCATCTGTATTTATTTGGACAGCCAAGTTAAATGTTTGAATTTGGCACTATACACCAGCATTTTGGATTTGAGATCAAATGCTTCATATGAAGCGACAGTACAGAAGGTCACCGTTTTATTTGAGGGTATTTTCATACAAATTTGTTTTACCGTTTAGAAATGAAAGCGCTTCATCTATCTAGTCCCCCCATTTGAAGAAGTCATAAGTATTTGGAGAAATTCACTTATAATGTAATAAAGTAGTCAGGAGTTAAATTTACTCAGACAGAGTTAAATTAACACTCATTGGTGTAAAATAACCCGTGTTGGTGTTAATAACCATTGTTTTACACAGCGGAGAGTGAAACAATCCCATCAAAACCACACCCATCATTATCATATTTCCCAGCATGCTATGAAGGTATATATTTTTTTCAGGATTGTTTTTAATATCTGTGTTTTTGAATGTACATTGATTGATTGATTTAATCTTATGCTACACAAAGATAAATAAAACAATTCTAAACTAATCCAATCAGTTAGTTAGATTTATTGCACCCGTTATTGAAATGGTTGTTCCCATTTAAATAGTTTAAGTAGTCTCCTGTACCAGAGATCCTAACCCTGGTAGTAATTCTGAATGCAGATTGCAGGTGAATAAAAATTCCAACTGTTGGATATCCTAACTCTGACAGGATTCCAAAAGGAATTACACGTCACTTTGCCAGCTAGTATGAAGTGAATTGCAGGCCTAATGTGGCCTGTAATTTGTAAACCAGGATTTTCCAAACACCACTGTGTTAGGGTAAAACTAGGCCACCAAAACAAGGCCTTATGATTAATTGCCATAAAGTTATGAAATCATTTGCTTAGGTACTCATTTGGTGAAAGCCACAGGCCTTTAAAAGGAAATAATTAAACAATCATGTCTCTGTCACTAACAAAATACAGTCATGGGTGGTAACTGTACAATTCACTCAAAGAAAAGACACCATGGGAAATATGCAAATTAGGCTTTACACCATACACTGTTAAAACAACACTCAAAATCACTTACTGAAACAATGTTTTTGCATGATACTAATAGGAATTAACTCTGGATTAAAACGATACTTCGGGATTTTGGTCACACATACACGATTCTATTTATTTATCAAAGTTAGTAGACAAGACACACTGCTTTTATTTTTATTTTGACTCCAGTGGGACACAATGATCACAGAGAAACAATCATAAAATTGCAACCATTGATGGCCACCAGATTAACGCCATTGCCCTGTTTTTGAAATGTTTTCATCAGAATCAGAATGATCAGGATTCTGTAATCCTCTTTTTTTTTTATATATAATCGTATAGGATCGTTCTGATCCAGATACCACAATATCAAAATTCCATAATACAGATTTTCAGTGCTTTGAACAGGCCTACACCATGCCATTGTTACGAGACAGATTATGGTACTATTTCTACACTGTCATAGGGAAACAGAAATGAGCAAACTTGTCACGTCCTGACCAGCAGGTGGAGAAGGTGTATAGTTTTGGTCAGGGCGTGGCAGAAGAAGTTGTGTTTTCTATGTTCTGTCTAGTTGGGTGTTTCTATGTAGAGTTTATTGGGGTGGACTTCCAATTGAAGGCAGCTGTGTGGTGTTGCCTTTGATTGGAAGTCCTAGATTAGTTGGGTGTGTTTGTCTGTGTGTTTGTGGGGAATTGTTGTGTGCACTGCGTTTGTTTGAGCCTGCCACACTGTTGCCGTTGTGAGTATTGTTTATTGTTTTGTTTTTCTTCAAGTGGATACCTTACCTGTTTTTATCAGGAATAAACATGAGTGTCCACAATCCCGCTGCATTTTGGTCCTTCTCTCTCCCATACGACATATTCGCCGAAGAGTATGACATTTTCTGTGACAGAATTCCCCACCACCAACACAGGACCAAGCAGCGGAAGAAGTCTGGCGAGGACTGGGGAACACGACGGGTAAGGGAGACCGAGAGGCACCCCCAAGATTTTTTTAGGGGGGGCACAAGGGCTGTTTGACGGGGCAAGACTGGAGCGCCAGTCAACAGTTACCAGAGCTGCCCGCCAGTCAACAGTCACCAGAGCTGCCCGCCAGTCAACAGTCGCTAGAGCTGCCCGCCAGTCAACAGTCACCAGAGCTGCCCGCCAGTCAACAGTCGCCAGAGCTGCCCGCCAGTCAACAGTCGCCAGAGCTGCCCGCCAGTCAACAGTCGCCAGAGCTGCCCGCCAGTCAACAGTCGCCAGAGCTGCCCGCCAGTCAACAGTCGCCAGAGCTGCCCACCAGTCAACAGTCACCAGAGCTGCCTGCCAGTCAACAGTCACCAGAGCTGCCCGCCAGTCGTACGTCGCCAAAGCTGAGCCGCCCGCTAGTCAGAAGCTGCCAGAGTGGCCCGACTGCCCGGAACTGCCAGAGTGGCCCGACTGCCCGGAACTGCCAGAGTGGCCCGACTGCCCGGAACTGCCAGAGTGGCCCGACTGCCCGGAACTGCCAGAGTGGCCCGACTGCCCGGAACTGCCAGAGTGGCCCGACTGCCCGGAACTGCCAGAGTGGCCCGACTGCCCGGAGATGCCAGAGTGGCCCGACTGCCCCCCGGGTCTGCCAGAGTGGCCCGACTGCCCCCCGGGTCTGCCAGAGTGGCCCGACTGCCCCCCGGGTCTGCCAGAGTGGCCCGACTGCCCCCCGGGTCTGCCAGAGTGGCCCGACTGCCCCCCGGGTCTGCCAGAGTGGCCCGACTGACCCCCGGGTCTGCCAGAGTGGCCCCCCCGACCCCCGGGTCTGCCAGAGTGGCCTCCCCGGGTCTGCCAGAGTGGCCCGCCCGGGTCTGCCAGAGTGGCCCGCCCGGGTCTGCCAGAGTGGCCCGACCGGGTCTGCCAGAGTGGCCCGACCGCCCCCCGGGTCTGCCAGAGTGGCCCGACCGTCCTCCGGCCCAGCCTGAGTGGCCCGTCTACCCGGAGCTGCCGGGGTGGGTCGTCTGCTCGGAACTGCCAGAACCAGAGCCACCTCCAGATATAGGTGGGTTGGGGGGGTGTAGCACAGTACCGTCGTTGATGGCAGCCACCCTCTCTTCCCTCCCTGTAGTTAGGGGGATTTTTTTGGGGTTGTTTTGGGTGTTGTGTTTTTTTTCTTTTGAAGGTGCATTCGGGGTCTGCACCTTTAGGGGGGGGGGTAATGTCACGTCCTGATCAGCAGGTGGAGTAGGTGTATAGTTTTGGTCAGGGCTTGGCAGAAGAAGTTGTGTTTTCTATGTTCTGTCTAGTTGGGTGTTTCTATGTAGAGTTTATTGGGGTGGACTTCCAATTGAAGGCAACTGTGTGGTGTTGCCTTTGATTGGAAGTCCTATATTATTTGGGTGGGTTTGTCTGTGTGTTTGTGGGGAATTGCCTGCCACACTGTTGCCGTTGTGAGTATTGTTTATTGTTTTGTTTTTCTTCAAGTGGATACCTTACCTGTTTTTATCAGGAATAAACATGTGTCCACAATCCCGCTGCATTTTGGTCCTTCTCTCTCCCATACGACATATTCGCCGACGAGTATGACATTTTCTGTGACAAAACTACATGAATAAAGGTACCTAAGATAAAAAAAATAATAGAGCCTGCATATACAGTTGAAGTCAGAAGTTTACATACACCTTAGCCAAATACATTTAAACTCAGTTTATCACAATTCCTGACATTTATTCCTAGTAAAAATTCCCTGTCTCATGTCAGTTAGGATCCCCACTTTATTTTAAGAATGTGAAATGTCAGAGTAATAGTAGAGAGAATGATTTATTTCTGTTTTTATTTATTTCATCACATTCACAGTCGGTCAGAAGTTTGCATACACTATATCAGTACTTGGTAGCATTGCCTTTAAATTGCTTAACTTGGGTCAAACGTTTCAGGTAGCCTTCCATAAGCATCCCACAATGAATTGGGTGAATTTTGGCCCATTCCTCCTGACAGAGCTGGTGTAACTGAGTCTGTTTTGTAGGCTTCCTTGCTCACACACGCTTTTTTAGTACTGCCCACAAATTTTCTATAGGATTGAGGTCAGGGCTTTGTGATGGCCTCTCCAATACCTTGACTTTGTTGTCCTTAAGCCATTTTTCCACAACTTTGGAAGTACGCTTGGGGTCATTGTCCAATTGGAAGACCCATTTGCAACCAAGCTTTAGCTTCCTGACTAATGTCTTGAGATGTTGCTTCACTATATCCACATAATTTTCCTACCTCATGATGCCATCTATTTTGTGAAGTGCACCAGTCCCTCCTGCAGCAAAGCACCCCCACAACATGATGCTGCCACCCCTGTGCTTCACGGTTGGGATGGTGTTCTTCAGCTTGCAAGACTCCCCCTTTTTCCTCCAAACATAACAATAGTCATTATGGCCAAACATGTCCCCATGTGCAGTTGCAAACCGTAGTCTGGCTTTTTTATGCCGGTTTTGGAGCAGTGGCTTCTGCCTTGCTGAGCGGCCTTTCAGGTTATGTCGATATAGAACTCATTTTACTGTGGATATAGATACTTTTGTACCTGTTTCCTCCAGCATCTTCACAAGGTCCTTTGCTTTTGTTCTGGGATTGATTTGCACTTTTCGCACCAAAGTACATTAATCTCTAGGAGACAGAACGTGTCTCCTTCCTGAGCGGTATGACGGCTGCGTGGTGTTTGGAAATTGCTCCCAAGGATGAACCAGACTTGTGGAGGTCTACATTTATTTTCTGAGTTCTTGGGTGATTTCTTTTGATTTTCCCATGATGTCAAGCAAAGAGGCACTGAGTTTGAAGGTAGGCCTTGAAATACATCCACAAGTGCACCTCCAATTGATTCAAATTATGTAAATTTGCCTATCAGAAGCTTCTAAAGCCATGACATCATTTTCTGGAATTTTCCAAGCTGTTTAAAGGCAGGGTCAACTTAGTGTATGTAAACCTCTGACCCCCTGGAATTGTGATACAGTGAATTATAAGTGAAATAATCTGTCTGTAAACAATTGTTGGAAAAATTACTTGTGTCATGCACAGAGTAGATGTCCTACCGACTTGCCAAAACTATAGTTTGTTAACAAGACATTTGCGGAGTGGTTGAAAAACTAGTTTTAATGACTCCAACCTAAGTGTATGTAAATTTCCGACTTCAACTTTAGCTTAAGTACATTTATTTATTTATTTGACATTTCTCAATATAAAAACTGACCACATACCTATACTTCAATTAATTTAACATGATGAACCTTTGGTTTTCAGATGTAATAACGTTTTTTAAACCTCACCTTAGTTACATGGACATTTCTTGTTTGTAGTGCCTTTCACATTTCTGAATCCACCCTTGCAGTGGATCAAAACTATCCTAATCACTACTTTTGAATAAAATAATAAAAACAACGCTAAAGGTCAGATTGGATTGCCAAATGCGAATCCCTATCCGGACGATCAGAATCTCATTTTTCAGTCCAGTACCAGATCAATGTGCAGGGTATCCCTTGATAAGGACTCTCGGTTTCATAGGGTTAGGGTTCCCACACGGCTATATTTCCATGTTACAGCGCTGGTTTACAGAAAACGGACGGAAGATAGACTAGACTACCTTTGCTAATTTGCTATCTGCGTCTCTGAACACCTTGGTGTACACGTAAATTGGACGCCACAAACATGTTGTCACTGCAAAATACTGTCAGCTGCAACTGTGTTAAAACAGGTTGAAACAGTGTACAGTAAGTGTGTATTTTGCGTTTGAGAAATTATTTTGATGTGATATGAAAGTAGAGGGATTTATGCTTCTACAAACGTACCGCAATTGTGAATCGATTCACATTTAGATGGAGTATTTGGCGGTTTTGGCTTCCAGAACCAATTCGCCTTTAAAACAGAACATGTATGGTCTTATGGAGTAACGTTAGGTTCCTTTAGTCCAATATTGGGCTATGTGCAGGGGTATGAGGTATTTGAGGAAGACATGTTGTCGTGTCTTTGGCTATGCCGGATTAAGTGATATGACATGCTAACTTATAAAATTATTTCTCTGTAATTAATATTACCTGATTAAGCTAATCATGTAAATGTAATTAACTAGAAAGTCGGGGCACCACGGAAGAACGTTTATAGAGCCGTTATCTTCCGAATAAACTCTTAAAATACTTAGTAATATTTTACATCGATAGCAGTCAATATTAACCCTTATCTTATTTTCAGTCTCATAATGAAAGTTGTAAATTCTTGGCTATCTTCACGAACCCTGGCTAACAAGTTGAATCAGCAATACAAAATTGGGTTTAATCATTTATTTACTAAATACCTAAACTAATCACACAGAATTACATATACACAGAATACAATGATGTCATACAGAAAATGTCCTGGTGGACGGAACCTGTATCATGGCTGGTTACACAAAGGAAAGGGGGTTGGGCTTGAATGAAAGAGCGGGAAGATTTAGGAACAGAGAAACAGCAGCTAGGCTATCGTAAATACATTATCTTATGCATTCTAAATTACCGCCCATTTGGAAAAGGAAAATGCAATAAATATTTACTCTGAGCTGCGCTTCGGTAGATTGGTCGTAGATGCTGGCCGGGTTGGCCAACAGATCTTCCTGTAAACTCTTAAGAATGTCTCTGGTGGTAAATTGGATACGTGGTGGTATCTTCGTCCGTCTGGTAGACTGGATCCGTCGTCCGTCCTTTCCTAGCCCACGTCTACAGCGGCCGCTGCTAACTCAACGGCTAGGAAGTATCACTTCTGTAGTGAATAAGCTCAAAGTTCATACCAGTTCATACCATAGCTCACGCCGAGGTTGGCTTAGTTCTGTCCTTGACATGTGTGTCCTTCAAACGTAGAGGCTGCAGACCTCCCATACTGGAACCACCTGGTTATCTTTTCGTCAAAGGCTTATATAGTGGAGAGGGGGGAAGGATGTGTTTCATCGTTTATAACCCCTCCTCTTCACAGGGGTGGGCCACTGATCAAGCAGGGCACTTTCCTTATGAAAACCCAAATCTCTCATTTGGAAGCTAAAATTACATTTAATCTCCTAACAAACAATTTCAATATCAAACATTTCAATTGCATAACAATTCCATGTGACTCTGATAACTAGAGGGTGGATACTTTCCCAGGTACAGTTTATGTCGTCCTGTCATCAGTCATAATGTCTCAGATAACAACGGAACCCATACTCATTACGTTCCAAAGCATATTTCCAACTGGTTTTATTACCAAAATATGGTTCCTTTCCCCATTTGTTTGATGTTCCCAGACTCTCTATATTTAACACAGGCTATTCAAGTCCTTCAGTAGGGTCAGAGAGGGGAAGGGAGAAAGGTATTTATGGGGGGGGTCATAAACCTTACCCACAGGCCAACGTCATGACAATGTACATAAAGGCAGGGCAAAGTGACGAGGATAGATAATAAGAGTGAAGTAAGAACAGAGTTGCAGCAGCATAGGATGAGTGTGAAAGTGTGTGCGCGCGTATGTAGTGCATGTGAATGTGTAGTTTTTGTGTGAGTGTCAGATCCATCATGTAGACTAGCCTAGCCAAACTCTATCTGCGAGCTGTTGGCTAGAGCAACAGTTTTTGTACGCTACTGGTAGGGAAATGCTGCATATTTCTTTATGCAAATGTTACAATAGTCACATAAAAATCTATCGCCAATTGGATGGGAAACCTATCTGACATTTGGAAGGGAGCTATAATCCAGTTATAATAAAAAAAATAAACAGTGTGTCGTTTTTGGTCGAAATCACACGTACATTTAGTTGAAAATAGCAGTGTCGCTGCATTGTGGACCGATTTGTAGTCAAAGATGGCAGATAAATGAAAATAGTTCACTCAGGCCTTTTGCCACTGAAAATAATTCAGTTCCGGTAAATGAAGGGGGTGGCTCTCCCATAGACACCAATGTGATAGCAGTTGTGTCTAGTCTACTTAGTTCATTGACTTCCATTGAAACAGAAAAAATAGGGTGTTGGATGTCTATTCTTTTGTAATTTTTTTGAGTAATGTTTACTGTTAATTTTTGATTGTTTATTATCTATTCCACTTGCTTTGGCAATGTAAACATGTTTCCCATGCCAATAAAGCCTTTTGAATTGAATTGTTTCCCTTCCTCTTCCATCTCTTTTGTGAGAACCTGGGACAACTTCAGAGATTCCTCTTTTGACTGTAGAAAAACAGGAATCTCTGAAGTTGTCCCAGTTGAGGCAGGCATGCAACGGAGGTGCAACTGCAAAGACGCAGTGAATCGTGTTAAGCAAAGGAACAAGGCCTTATTCTTGTGGGTTTTTTGGTTGCAATCAAATTTGCTTTAACACGCACGTGCATGTAATCTCCCATTCGTAGGGTTTTAAGAAATCCAGCGGTAATGGCAAAGATGGTGGATAATGAAGATGTCGCATAATCCTTCTCTCGCATGAGCATGCGTTCAAACATCCTCAGAGATGGTCACGCGAGAGAGTGAATACCCAGAGACAATGGGAAACGGCCCAATAACAGCTGGCTCTGCTTTTATTATTCTGTCTCTGGTAATGGCTATGTTCGAGAGCATCAAATTCATGATGCATTGTGGCTGAATAGTGACTGACTGAATGATCTACAATTAATAATGAGTCGCTATGATGCAAGGTGATTTGTAGAATAGTCCGCCTGCACTGTCGGTTGGAATGGCGAACAAGCCCATTGCATAGCACAGCGCTACATTGGTTGCAATTGGCCATTTACAGTATGTCTCTACTTGGAAAGTCTACCATAGCAGATTTGCATGCCCCATGTAATACTGGATCTGTCCAGAGGATGGCCTCAGTTTATCACTGAACCACCTTTGCGTTCAACCCAACTTAAACATCCTTACATGGTTCGACTCTGCAGTTTCTGGTGCCAGGACTCCAAGGCAATCCTGTCAGAGTGTCAAATCCATGGAGATTTACAACTGATCAGTAATAAGGACCAAATGTATTTCCCCTACGCTTGTCTTCACCTATTTTTGTTGCTATAGGCTACAACAACAATCCCATGTATAAATGAATCAGGGAAAACAATGTGTATTTTGAAGCAGAAAGGGAATCAATCCTGGTCCAGTTCCTATCATTTGCCAGTGTGGTGGTCTGCAGCTGACCCTGTGCCTCTCAACCCTTGTGTGTGTCTAGGAGTGTATTGATGAAGGCAGAAGATGAAGAATGTCCGCTCTAACCAAATGGATGATGAAGTATATTTTATTGTATATTACTCTATTGCATCCTACTCTATTTGGGTGTAGACAGCCAGCAGTGTGGTAGTGGTTTGTACTGTTGCTGTGTAGTGCCTGGGGTAGAGAGTTAACTGTAATGTTACGAAGGAGAGGAAATCAAGTGTGACAAGGCTTGTGTTTTTCTTACAGTCTGCTAGCAGGCCCGTGAGGGATGTTAGGCTGCTTTGGACTGCCCCAGGTTAGGCAAGCCATGAATAATACATGATTACACTGGCAAACGGATGGTTAAGTATGGAGAAGTAGTACTGAGAACTGTTCTATATCAAGGTACTGGGAGTGGTTAATTGTGGCACACTGAGCTGAGCACTCCGTGTGTACATTAATTAGAATGGCTATTCAGAACAGCCATTGGCATTCAAACAATCTCTCTCACTCTCTCTGTCTCCTTTAGTTGATACAGTAACTGTTGAGCTCAGATATACGGTATGTGCATTCATTTGGATCCCTGGTTTCCTAAAATCAAGACCTGTACTGATTTTATCAGCATCACAAGCAGGAAGTAGACTTACGGCCAATGATGTGCATAAACCCTGGATGATTGACCATATTTTAGCCTCCGCGTAGCTATCTTGATACTCCTTGTGAACAAATTTGTGCACAACATTTGAGAGAAATAAGCTTTTTTGTGTGTATGGAACATTTCAGGGATCTTTTATTTCAGCTCAGGACCAACACATTACATGTTGCGTTGATATTTTTGTTCAGTATAATTTTTTTTTTGTAAGCTATAAAAATGCATTTATTAATGTCTACATTCAATTTTGACACGTTTATTCTATTGCAGACACATTAATGCATACTTTTACATTATATTATATGAGCGAAACATACATTTTTTCCTTAAAGTATCTTTTTTAGAGTGCTAATGTTACTGTCCCCATTTCAACAAAATAATACTTAAATACATGTCATTTTGTCCTTGAATTGAAATACGGTAGAATTCCATTCATTCCTATGGAGGACTGCTCCTACTGGGAAGTGCCAATATGACCGACCGGTGGATTCAAAGCCCCTGATCTTTTTGGCCTTCCTGTGACATCGGGTTCTGTAGGTGTCCTGGAGGGCAGGTAGTTTGCCTCCAAGCGCCACAACTGGAGGAAACCTGGCACCATCCCTACAGTGAAGCAGCATCATGCTGTGGGGATATTAATCAGCAGCAGGGACTGGGAGACTAGTCAGGATAGAGGCAAAGATGAACGGAGCAAAGTACAGAGAGAGATCCTTGATGAAAACCTGCTCCAGAGCGCTCAAGACCTCAGACTGGAGCGAAGGTTCACCTTCCAACAGGACAACGCAGGAGTGGCTTCAGGATAAGTCTCTGAATGTCGTTGAGTGGCCCAGCCAGAGCCCGGACTTGAACCCGATCAAACATTTCTGGAGAGACCTGACAATAGCTGTGCAGCAACACTCCCCATCCAACCTGACAGAGCTTGAGAGGATCTGCAGAGAAGAATGGGAGAAACTCCCCAAATACAGATGTGCCAAGCTTGTAGCATCATACCCAAGAAGACTTGATGCTGTAATCGCTGCCAAAGGTGCATCAACAAAGTACTAAGTAAAGGGTCTGAATACTTATGTAAGCATCATATTTCAATTTTTTAGCAAACATTTCTAAAAACCTATTTTTGCTTTGTCATTATGGGGTATTGGTGTGTAGATTGGTGAGAGTAAAAAAAACAATTTAATCAATTTTAGAATAAGGCTGTAACATAACAAAATGTGGAAAAAGTCAAGGGGTCTGAATACGCTGTGCATCATTGTTTACAGCATAGTTGGCCGTAACCATAGAAATGCCATACTTTTGTGGTGTGAGGGCCTCCAGGTACGAGAAGGGCAATGGTTGGAAAATGATGACTGTGGATGTGTTCTAGAATTGGGGTGTGCTGTGTTGGATGGGAGTAATATAAAATATTGTGTTTACTTGTTTTGTTTAAGCATGCTTTTAACAGAATCCCCCCCTCCATTTGGAGAGTGGCAGCAATACTTGGAAAGTCAGGGGTGTACTTAGCTTAGGCTGTCCCAATGCTGGCTAGCCTAACATTGCATAACGCTGCAGATAGAAACAGAGTTTACAGATTGGATATGGTTCTCTACCACTAGCGGTTCTGGGGGGGGGGGGGGGGGCAGTGCCCCTGTGACAACAATTTTGGACCCCCTTGTGGCCCCCCTAAATGTGGAGTATGAAATAATTTTTACATAACTCATTTTTGCTATCATTTTTTTTTTACATCCGCTATTAGACAGTGGCAACGATGATGATTATGAACATGGTATTTTGCCTGCTAATGCCTGCAATGCAGTGAAGAAAACGATATGACAACAATAACTTCTAATGTAACAGGCCCCCCTAACAGTACAACTGGCCCCAGCTTGGCTGTTGAAATGGTCTAGAACCGCCACTGTTCTCTCCATGCTACTATATATGTCTGTAGAACATTGCAGTGTTCAACCAATTAGTTTCATCCCAAGTTCTCCTGAAAGAGTTTTCTTTTCACAGTAAAATACTTATGACAAAAGGATTATAACAGAACATGTATGCATTCCAAATGGCACCCTTAGGGCTCTGGTTAAAAGTAGTGCACTATATAAGGAATAGGGTGGTTTGAATTACACAGTATAAACATATAAAATATTGCCATTGACTGCCCAGAGTTTCCGTTAGGAAAATGTGGCGCTGGACAACGTGGCCGGCAAGATTTTAATTTACCAGACATTTGAGAAATTACCAGACATCCATGTCCATTGGGTGCTTAATGCATTAGGGCGTCCACCTACGGTGCTGAAAATCACATTTAGATTATTCAAATTCATCTTAAAATAATAGAAATTAGCCTGTAAAGTTGTAATAAAATAAAGTAGAACAATGTTCTTATATCAACATGAAAGGTTTTATTGAAAAGCAAAACATCAAAGCGTCTTCATCATAAATTAGAACTGAATATCATAAAAAAAAAAAAACATTTAGCCTAGAAGAACAAGTCACCTACACAGTAAAAAACACAACTTCAAAAATATAATATTTGTATAATATAATTTGCGAATGACCTGTCCTATAGGCTGTTGGTATGAACATTTTGAATTAATAAGTAACAAAACACAGCTGTTTTCTAGGCATCTCTAATTGAATTTAGCCTAGGCATGATCATTTTAATTAGGCCTAATAAATAACAAAACACAGCTGTTTTCTAGGCATCTCTAATTGAATTTAGCCTAGGCATGATCATTTTAATTAGGCCTAATAAATAACAAAACATGGCTGTCTACAAACACCAGGACCGGCCCGCCCCACTCCCCACCCCACTCCCCACCCCACTCCGTATTCCCGCTGCGATTCAGCACCACAGCAGTGGAAAGAGGCCACTCTATGCGGCCACAAAATGAAGAAATTGTAAAGGCTGGTTCATTGAGAGAAAGCTTATTTTACAATACTCCTGTGAAACGAGGCCCGCCCATGCATTTATGAAAGCACTTGTTTCCAAAGCTCACATGATATCTCACTCTTTTTACAGTTGTACTGGAAGACGTTAATAAATGTTCTGTTTATTGTCATTTGAACTATCGTGGGGTCGTGACTCATGTCATGTGTGATTTACGTGGCTTATTGATAACAACTCTGGTTCCTACAATAGGAAGTTGGCTGCCTAGTGATTGCAACATTGTAACTCTCCAATGTGAATAGTTGGCAACGATGTTTCGTTTCCAAGTGCTACTGAATAAGCTCAACTGAAATGCACCAATTGCGCATGATTAACATCATTACTCTACTCTAGTTTATCAATCCATTCCCCAAAAATATGTTTTACTATATATGACACAGGCGGCATATGCTGATCTTGCATAGGGCAGCAGCAGAACTGCTAGGACTGGGCCTGACGGACACAATGCTTTGCCTCATATTTACTGCTCAAAGGGAGCCGCTGCTGTTGTGAAGTCTAAACTGTCCAACTCCTTGGAGCAACTTCAGATGCGCATCAGCCTCCTTTGTCCTCAAGAAGGTGCGATCTTGAGGCCGTCTTTACACTGTTTTGGAGAAAGAACCCCCTCTCAGCAGGCACACTGGAAACGGGGATAATCAACACAATCATTTCCAATTTTGCCCAGTCGGGGTATACTTAGCTGAAGTCCCTTATGAGGACCTCGTAAAAATACAAACACTCATTTCCAAGCAGCTTGAGGATTTATCAGCCTATGAAGTATATTTGACTTTTAAGTTGGATCACATCGACGAATATCTCCATCAATCAATAAAAATCATTATTTTGTAATGGATTACATTTTTCTTGACAATTTGCCCGGCACAATTTTATTAATAGACTTTTGATTAAAAAAAATAGGTCAGAAACCACATTTACATGCTAAAGGAAACGCTGTGACTGCCATGCTTTCTTTACCAGATAAGAATGTAGTGTTTGATAAGTGAACACCTAGGATGGCAACAGTTCAAGATATTAACCCCTAAAACGAGTCGAGTCCAGAATGCCCAGATAGTCTCCAATTACTATACATTAGGCTTAAAGTGCAACTAGGCTATATCTAAAGTTGCTGTGGGCAGTGTAACACAGTTTTGGCGTTGGGATAAAGAACAGTGGGTCTCAGCAAGATTCGCCAAACATCACAGTTTCTCCTGTCCCCCCAGGGAGAGCAAAGCAGATTTGTTTCTGCCTCCTCAAGCAATAAATCACACAACCCTAAATGGTGCATTGCCTCCACTCCAGTCACAAAGGCAGAGTCAGACAGAGGCAGATTCAGACAAAGGCAGAGTCAGACAGAGGCAGAGTCAGACAGAGGCAGAGTCAGACAGTCAGACAGAGGCAGACTAAGGCAGAAAGAGTGACTTTTGCTCTGCTCACGGCTACAATATTTTTTAATTGAGGATTGGCTCTGTTCCAAACTCCAGGTAATTCCAGAGGGAGAGACAGGGAGACAGGGAGAAAGAGAGAAGCAGTGACAAAGACAGAGGCAGAGACAGATATTTTCATAGTATTATTACACAGATATACCATGTCTGTATAATATATTCCCTTCAGATGTTTTCTCCATACAATATCTGTGTAATAATATACAATGTCTGTGTAATAATACCTGATCTGTCCTTTCAAGCCCTAGGCTTTATCTTATATAATTAGATGTGTCTCTTCAGTACTGAGTCATGCAACAGTAGCCCAGAGGATTGTCATGGACTGAATTGTCCTCATTATTAGACCTTGAGAGAGGGACGCTTTGTCTATTTGATCACATAACCACTGTCTCCTGCTTAGTTCCAGTTCATTTCGACCAGATTTTTTTGACTATTTTCAGATCGAGGACTTTTCTATGACCGTATATTCTTCATAGAAGCAGTAATACTGTATGTACAGTATGCGCTGAGAAATACATGGGTATGGGAAATGTAAATTCAAGACAATTTGTAAAGGGTGCAAAGGGTGTGACAGTACACTGTGTCTTGCATAGCTCCCATTCATAACGACAAGAAATGTATTTCAGACGTGGAACTTTTGAATTTAATAATACATTATATAAGCGCATTTAATGCCTAATGAGCTATGCATGTTTTATCATGTTTCATTTTTCTCATAATACATTTCTCACAAAATAAGTACGATGTGCCGAGAAATACATGGGTATAAAATAGATCACTTCGGGACAGCTTTCAGTGTAACTGGATCAGACCTGGGTTCAAATACATGTGTATTGGCCTCTTGAGTGGCACTGTGGTCTAAGGCACTGCATTGCAGTGCTAGAGGCGTCACTACAGACCTGGGTTTGATCCCAGTCTGTGTCACAACTGGCTGTGATCGGGAGTTCCATAGGGCGGCGCACAATTGGTCCAGCATTGTCGCACTCTAGCGACTCCTTGTGGCGGGCCGGGCGCATGCAGGCTGACCCTGGTCGTCAGTTGAACGGTGTTTCCTCCGACACATTGGTGTGGCTGGCTTCATGGTTATGCTGGCGGCTGTTAAGAAGAGTGGTTTGGCAGGTCATGTATCAGAGGACGCATGACTTGACCTTTGCCTCCCGAGCCTGTTGGGGAGTTGCAGTGATGAGACAAGATTGAAAAAGGGGGTAATATATATATATATATATTTATATATATGTATACTGTACATGAGTATTTGTTATTTTTTATATGTATTTGACTATTTTAAATACACCATACTTTTATTTTAGTATTTTAATTGTTATTTGTAAAAAACAAATAGTCTTCCAAATTGTATTTGGAAGGATTTTCAAATACTTTTTTGAAATACTATTTTCAACTATCTGGGTAAAATGTATGGGATTGTATTTGAGTCTTTTCAAATACTTTCCAAGTGTATTTCCAAATACATTCTAATATTTAACCACTTGTTTTTTTAAATAAAGGTTATCTGAATACTTCGGAATGTATGTAAAAGTAATTTAGATATTTTAAATATTATTTGAACCCAGGGCTGAGAGGGATGTACAGTATGTATTAGATCAAATCTTATCCTCGAGATAAGAAAATCAGACCATATCTGGTTGTGGCTGCCCGGCTCTCATTGATCAGAAGACTGCTCCACATCCCAGAACCCTGTAATATCTGTGAAGTAAACAAACCAGTGGTGTGATAGCCTAGTTATCAGATCAAGCACTGTAAAACTAATGTGTGGGAACTAGCTGGCAGGCTACTCTACTCACTGCAGCATTTAACTGGTCTAGAAAAAAGTGACACGGAGGTCGGTTGGTGCAGTCCCTCAGAAGTGCTGAGAGTAGGGAAAAACACACACGCATGCACGCACACAGCCACGCACGACACACACAGCCCTTTCCTCCCTGCTTAGAAGAGAAGAGCTGTTAGGTTGGGTGAGTCATTGATATTGAATCAATGTCAGTAAAGAGGAAAAAGCTACTGTAGGTGTTAAGTGCGAGAGGGAGGGGGGGAGGAGAGAGGAAGACACCCCACTGTACTGTAGCCTATGTAGCGAGCTCTGCTAGCAGCATGACATCAAGGACAGGAAGGAAAACGATGATGATCATAATTTATAAGCAGCTAGTCTTACCTTGACTTCTCTCTCGCTTCGAACAGCACAAGCTGTTCCATGATGCCGTCTCTCTCTTCAGCACCACCTATACATTATTTAAAAAATAGGATTGTCTCTTTATAGTGCACTACTTTTGGATACATTCATAATATATTCTCAGAGATAAATCAATCAACGCAAATGACTGCTGCTGTGACTGGCTTGGTGTCGTGATGTAATAATTTTGTTATAGAAGGTTATTCATCAGATGGACCCCATACCTTTACATTACTTTTTTTATGCTATTTTAGACCAGGAGATGTAGTCATAGGTAGCAACCCCATATATATAAGTGTGTGTGTGTGTGTGTGTGTGTGTGTGTGTGTGTGTGTGTGTGTGTGTGTGTGTGTGTGTGTGTGTGTGTGTGTGTGTGTGTGTGTGTGTGTGTGTGTGTGTCTGTGTGTGTGCACTACCGTTCAAAAGTATGCGGTCACTTAGAAATGTCCTTGTTTTTGAAAGAAAAGCAACGTTTTTTGTCCATTAAAATGACATCAAATTGATCAGAAATACAGTGTAGACATTGTTAATGTTGTAAATGACTATTGTAGCTGGGAACGGATGATTTTTAATGGAATATCTACATAGGTGTACAGAGGCCCATTATCAGCAACCATCACTCCTGTGTTCCAATGGCACGTTGTATAAGCTAATCCAAGTTTATCATTTTAAAAGGCTAATTGATCATTAGAAAACAAGTCCTCAACTGGCAGCTTCATTAAATAGTACCCACAAAAACACCAGTCTCAACGTCAACAGTGAAGAGGCGACTCCGGGATGATGGCCTTCTAGGCAGAGTTACAAAGAAAAAGCCATATCTCAAACTGGCCAATAAAAATAAAAGATTAAGATGGCCAAAAGAACACAGACACTGGACAGAGGAACTCTGCCTAGAAGGCCTGCATCCCGGAGTCGCCTCTTCACTGTTGACGTTTAGACTGGTGTTTTGCAGGTACTATTTAATGAAGCTGCCAGTTGAGGACTTGGGAGGCATTTGTTTCTCAAACTAGACACTCTAATGTACTTGTCCTCTTGCTCGTTTGTGCACCGGGACCTCCCACTCCTCTTTCTATTCTGGTTAGAGTCAGTTTGCGCTGTTCTGTGAAGGGAGTAGTACACAGCGTTGTATGAGATCGTCAGTTTCTTAGCAATTTTTCACATGGAAGAGCCTTAATTTCTCAGAACAAGTATAGACTGATGCGTTTCAGAAGAAAGTCCTTTGTTTCTGGCCATTTTGAGCCTGTAATCGAACCCACAAATGCTGATGCTCCAGATACTCAACTAGTCTAAAGAAGGCCAGTTTTATTTCTTCTTTAATCAGGACAACAGTTTTCAGCTGTGCTAACATAATTGCAAAAGGTTTTTCTAATGATCAATTACCCTTTTAAAATGATAAACTTGGATTAGCTAACACAACGTGCCATTGGAACACAGGAGTGATGGTTGCTGATTATGGCAATCTGCACGCCAATGTAGATATTCCATCAAAAATCTGCTGTTTCCAGCTACAATAGTCATTTACAACATTAACAATGTCTACACTGTATTTCTGATCAATTTTATGTTATTTTAATGGACAAAAATGTGCTTTTCTTTCAAAAACAAAGACATTTCTAAGTGATCCCAAACTGTGTGTACATGTGTATATATATATATGTATATGTGTGTGTGAATATGTATACAGTTGAAGTCGGAAGTTTGGAGTCATTAGAACTTGTTTTGAACCACTCCACAAATTTCTTGTTAACAAACTATAGTTTTGGCAAGTTGGTTAGGACATCTACTTTGTGCATGACACAAGTAATTTTTCCAACAATTGTTTACAGACAGATTATTTCACTTATAATTCACTGTATCACAATTCCAGGGGGTCAGAAGTTACATACACTAAGTTGACTGTGCCTTTAAACTGCTTGAAAAATTCCAGAAAATGAGTCAGACAGGTGTCCTTTGACAGCTCTTTGGTCTTGGCCATAGTGGAGTTTGGAGTGTGACTGTTTGAGGTTGTGGACAGGTGTCTTTTATACTGATAACAAGTTAAAACAGGTGCCATTAATACAGGTAACGAGTGGAGGACAGAGGAGCCTCTTAAAGAAGAAGTTACAGGTCTGTGAGAGCCAGAAATATAGCTTGTTTGTTGGTGACCAAATACTTACTTTCCACCATAATTTGCAAATAAATTCATAAAAAATCCTACAATGTGATTTTCTGGATTTTTTTTTCTCATTTTGTCTGTCATAGTTGACGTGTACCTATGATGAAAATTACAGGCCTCTCTCATCTTTTTAAGTGGGAGAACTTGCACAATTGGTGGCTGACTAAATACTTTTTTCCCCCACTGTATATGTGTATATGTCGTACCAGTCAAAAGTTTGAACGCACCGACTCATTCAAGGATTTTTCTTAATTTTTTACTATTTTCTACATTGTAGAATAATATTGAAGGCATCAAAACTATGAAATAACACATATGGAATCATGTAGTAACCAAAAAAGAGTTAAACAAATCAAAATATATTTTATATTTGAGATTCATCAAAGTAGCCACCCTTTGCCTTGATGACAGCTTTGCACAATCTTGGCATTCTCTCAACCAGCTTCATGAGGTAGTCACCTGGAATGCATTTCAATTAACAGGTTTGCCTTGTTAAAAGTTAATTTGAGGAATTTCTTTGTTGAGAGAATTGCCAAGAGTGTGCAAAGCTGTCATCAAGGCAAAGGGCGGCTACTTTAAAGAATCTAAAATAAAAATATATATTTTGATTTGTTTACCACTTAATTATCAGACTCAAGTTACAAATACCGTGTATATATATGTTTATATGTATGTGTATATGTGTATATATATATGTATGTATATGATCGACTGTAAAAACAGTGGTGCCTCATTCATTTCCAATAATGAAATTATATTATACCACCTTATCTGTGTAATGTAGAAACCATAGCCGCGGGAAGTAGTGGTGCTGAGGATGCCGCAGTATCCCCTGAAATATCGGAATAATTAAAATAAAAATGTTCAAATCACAAAAGTTGTGCACTGGACCTTTTCTGGTATTAGCAGACCGATTATAGACTTCTGTAGCATGGCCCAAAAAATTATTCAGCATCTCCGTTTTAACAAAAAAGGTTGTTGTGTAATTAAGAACAGTATCTTACAGGATTCAGTAGTTGGAATTGTAAGGGTTGTTGCCCTGTCCCTTTCTCTGATTGTGATTCTAATGAAATCCAGAAAGAACAAAACCATGTCCTCAAACATTTACATCAAAAGGTGCAAAGTTATGGACAAAGACACAAAACATCCACATCAACAACAAAAAAATCTAATAATCAAATAACATGGAAAACAACCACTTTTTGTGCAGTATTAATTTCCCATCATTAAAAACCACTTAATGTACATTACTGTATTGTACATAAACTGCTCATCTAGGTTTGTAACTAGACTTTACATCACCATGAAGAAAAACAATGCACAATACAGTAATTGAGTACATTGAGACATCAAGTGGTTTGTGATGATGTGGCTGTTGGTAGAGCATTGTGTTTGCAATGCTAGGGTTGTGGGTTCGATTCCCACGGGGGACCAGTACAAATAAGTATGAAAATATATCCACTCACTACTGTAAGTTGCTCTGGATAAGTGTGTCTACTGAAAAGGAAGGATGAATAAACCATTTCTGTTTTCACATAGAAATAAATTACATTTTCAAAGTATTTTTAAAAAACTGAAAAACATATATAAAGCAAGTATTTTTGTATTCCACAAGTATTATCAGATTAACTGTTTTGTACAGATAATTATCAGACTCAAGTTACAAATACTGGTAAACAATACAAATACATTTAGTTTAAATTGCTTCACAAAAGGAGTGCACTGGGCCTTACCTAGTCTTGTGTTAGCAGACTGATATACTGATATAGACTTCTTCAATGCAGGAAATTATTATTTTTTGCATTCCCTGTCTGCAAAAAAAAATCACAGCAACCCACCCTCAAACTACTTCCAGCAGCTATGGTAGAAGCTATAGAATTAGAGATCACATCCTTACCTTTGGGGGAGCATTTAACCTACTTCAAGTACAGTCTGTTAACATAAAATGAGTTGTCTGTTAATGACTTTTTGAGGTCAAAGTAACTGGGCCAAATGCATTAACTGTCTTACCTTACCTTTGGGACTGCTTCCTCTAATGGCTTACATGGTTCCTTTAACACACACACACACTCACATTGCTAATTCACATGTATTAATTTGTTTATTTCTCAGAAACCAAGTGTTTGTTCCAAATGGCAGTCTATTCCCGATCTAGTGCCCTTGGGACCTGATCAAAAGTAGTGCACTACATAGGGAATAGAATGCCATTTAGGATAGCGGCATTGTAATGGGGACTCACTGAATATACCTAAATAGACAACTAATGAAAAACACAATGAAAGAACCTCTTAAGTGTCAACAATCACTCTTAGAGAACTCTCTGCATTCATTTCTGATACTGATTCCATTGGTTTCCCATGGCTACAGTTTCAGTAACAACCATAACTCATATTTTCATAGGAGGCATATTGAAGGTCTTGTTCATCATGAAGTACATCCAGGGCATGTTTTTTTAATAAGCCTCATTGGATCTCCGGATTTCACATCTCTCAACCCTGGAGCCGAGCAGCATTCCAGTTATTCTCCCTCTCCTTGAGAAAGAATGGGACCCGAGGAAACTGGAATTGCAGGGATTGTCATCATGATCGCAGCCATTGAGAGACAATATTTAGTCCCATCTGCTGTAAGGAGGGTATACTTGATCTCCCATCTCCCCACCCTGGAGCCAAGCATTCCCCCGCCACCATCAGTTTCTCTATCTCTCCTTGAGAAAGAATGGGACCCAAGGAAACTGGGATCACACAATTGGCCATGTTTATTATTCCCAGCTGATGTACTAAGGAGGGTACCTGAAACTGAGACCAGGATTACTGAGCCTTTTCTTCTGGCTGACTCCTCTATTAAATAAGAGGATCATTCCTGGCCTATCAGTCTAGGACATAGAAATATAATTTCTAGAATAGACGATAGTGCCGGTCCACCCATCATGAATTGAATGGGGATATCCGTTCTAGTAATTAATTTCTATGGTCTACGCCTCTTCTTCTGTTCCTACTTCCTATTCCCTCTGTCTGTCACATCTATTTCTATGTCTAGGCCTCTGTCATATCCTCTACCTTTCGCATCTAATCAGTCCAGTCCTTGAATGTAGTACAGAGTGGTTACAGGAGGCTAGGCCTGTTTTCCAACCATGTGTGTTGGGTACAAGGACCATACAGCAGCGAGTAAGTAGGTGGTGGATGAAATTTAGAGAATTGTAATATTCTACGTTGATGTATACTGAACAAAAATATAAACTCAACATACAACATTTTCTAAGATTTTGCTGAGTTACAGTTCGTATAAGGAAATCAGCCAATTGAAATAAATAAATTAGGCCCCAATCTATGGATTTCACATTACTGGGCAGGAGTGCAGCCATAGGTGGGCCTGGGAGGGCACAGGTGGTGGCTTATGGTAGAGAAATTAACATTCAATTCTCTGGCAACAGCTCTGGTGGACAGTCCTGCAGTCAGCATGCCAATTGCACACTCTCTCAAAACATGAGACATCTGTGGCATTTTGTTATGTGTGGCCTTTTATTGTCCCCAGCACAAGGTGCACCTGTGTAATGATCATGCTGTTTAATCAGCTTCTTGATATGCCACCCCCATCAGGTGGATGGATTATCTTGGCAAAGGATAACATCCTCACTTACAGGGATGTAAACAAATTTGTGCACAAAATCTGAGAGAAATAAGTTTTTTGTGCATATAGTATGGAACATTTCTGGGATCTTTTATTTCAGCTTATGAAACATGGGACCAGCACTTTACATGTTGTGTTTATATTTTTGTTTAGTGTATTGCATTACATGCTTCCTTAAAACCTAGAAGTACTGTAGCCCTAGATCCAGAAAGGCCTTGCCTTTTTAAAACCTCACTCATTTTGTGACTTGTTGGTCTAGCATCCTTAAGTAGGCAACCTTATTACCAGTAGATGTATCCTTATCATTCTGTATATTTGAGGTACTGTTGCTAAGATTTTTTCTGTTAATGACGTATGCTCTCAATGGGATTTGATAGGAGTGACGCCAAATCCAAGCTGGCTTCTCTTGACACTTTTTTTGGTGTGCCAGGACCATTCACAGTTGAGCTCGCTCAGATTATCTCAACGCTGATTGGCAATTTTTTTTACACTTTTTTTGTCAAAAGAGGTCCTAGCCTTCAATGCTACGGGTGGCAACAATGTCATACTCGTTTGGACCAGACAGCATCAGATTGATGGCCTACACGTAGAGAGACAGAGGGGTGCTGTTTCGCTCGCTTGGATGCTTTCTCCTATGAGAAATTCAGCCTCTTGTGAATTGAAGGAAAATTATGTAAGATTATATATATATATATATATATATATATATATATTTTTTTTTTTTCTTGGTGAATTTTCTGGGGGAAGCCTAAGAAGCTTCCCTTGGCATCCATGAATACACGCCACTGCTCTATACAAACAGTGACTTCAGAAAGTATTCATGTATAATAGAGCAAGAAGGCGCCAACAGAGATGGTCGCCTCGATTCGAGTCCTTAGGAAACTATGCAGTATTTCGTTTTTTTAATGCATTATTTCTTACATTGTTAGCCCAGAAGATCTTAATTGTTACTACATACAGCCAGGAAGAACTATTGGCTATAAGAGCGATGTCAACTTACCAACATTACGATCCTTTGTTCGGACCACCACCCAGGACTTTGGATCTAATCCCAGAGGCCGACCCAAAACAACGTCACCGCAGAAGAGGTAGACGGAGCGGCCTCCTTGTCAGACTTCGAAGGCCCACCGCTTCCGAGTATATTACTCGCCAATGTCCAGTCTCTAGACAACTGATAAGGGAATTTATATGTTTAAGGTAATGTCTAAAGAATTTCCCCCTGAAACGTAATTATTAGATTATGTAACATGTATTATGAATAATTATACAAACTTAACTATTAGTAATGATTAGATTATGTAACATGTATTATGAATAATTAGAGTGATAAACTTAAGTCCAATAAGGTTTGGTCGAGACTAGTAAGGGAGAGAAATGTGTGTGTGTGACTATGAAAATACAGAGGACAATTAAACTATTCATGACCTAACCTGGTTAAAACTCTAAGAAACTTACGACAGGAAAGGGAGTCCTGTCAAGGTCCCTCTAATCTCGGGAGGATAGAACTGCCAGCTTGGTAGTGATAGATGAGGAATGCGGACTGTGGGGAAAGATACAGCCCACCTACTGTTTGTGTGTGTGCGTGGAAATAGGTGGGGGTGAGAGTTATAAAAATACATGTCTTTGCATTCTTGACTTTAGAACGTTCTCTGAATAAACTGTACGGACCTTTTGCATAAGAGTCTTTGCCTAATTATTATTAAACCCAGGGTCTTATAAACCTCGGGGATTGGTCAAAGCTTAAATAATTGTTAGTTATCATCATTGGGATTGAAAATTCTCGTGACAACAACAAGGTAGACAAAATAAGGGCAAGGGTTGCCTTCCAGAGAGACATCAGAGATTGTAACATTCTCTGTTTCACGGAAACATGGCTCTCTCGGGATATGTTGTCGGAGACGGTACAGCCACCTGGTTTCTTCATGCATCGTGCTGACAGAAATACAAATCTCTCTGGGAAGAAGAAGGGCTTCATGATTAACGACTCATGGTATAATCATAACAACATACAGGAACTCAAGTTCTTTTGTTCACCTGACCTAGAATTCCTTACAATCAAATGTCGACCATATTATCTCCCAAGAGAATTCTCACCCGTTATCGTCACAGCTGTGTATATCCCCCTTAAGCAGATCCCACGACTTCACTGGACTCTACGTAAACTGGAAACCATATATCCTGAGGCTGCATTTATTGTAGCTGGGGATTTTAACAAAGCAAATTTGTGAACAAGGGTATCAGCACATTGATTGTAGCACTCGCGCGGGCAATACCAGCCTTCCCTGTAGCTCAGTTGGTAGAGCATGGTGTTTGCAATGCCAGGGTTGTGTGTTTGATTCCCACGGGGGGCCAGCACAGAAAAAAAATGTATGAAATGTATGCATTCACTACTGTAAGTCGCGCTGGATAAGAGCGTCTGCTAAATGATTAAAATGTAAAATGTTTAAAAAAATACACTGGACCACTGCTACTCTAACTTCCGTGATGCATACAAGGCCATCCCCCACCCTCCCTTTGGCAAATCTGACCACGACTCCATTTTGCTCCTACCGTCCTATAGGCAGAAACTCAAACAGGATGTACCCGTGACAAGAACCATTCAACGCTGGTCTGACCAATCGGAATCCATGCATCAAGATTGTTTTGATCACGCGGACTGGGTAATGTTCCGGGCAACCTCAGTGAATAACATCGATTTATACGCTGATTCGGTGAGTGAGTTAATAAGGAAGTGCATTGGAGATGTGGTACCCACTGTGACTATTAAAACCTACCCTAACCAGAATGTGTGGATAGATGGTGGCATTCGCGCAAAACTGAAAATGCGAACCACCGCATTTAACCATGGAAAGATGACTGAGAATATGGCCTGAATATAAACAGTGTAGTTATTCCCCCCAAGGCAATCAAACAAGCGAAATGTTGGTGTAGGGACAAAGTGGAGTCGCAAGTCAACGGCTTCGACACGAGACGTACTGTATGTGTCAGGATCTACAGGCAATTACAGACTACAAAAAGAAAACCAGCCACGTCATGGACATTGACGTCTTGCTTCCAGACAAACTAAACTTCATCTTTGCCCTCTTCGAGGATAATACAGTGCCAGCGACACGGCCCGCTACCAAGGACTGCGGGCCCCCCCCTCTCCTTCTCCGTGGCCGATGTGAGTAAGACATTTAAACGTGTTAACCCTCGCTTTGCTGCTGGCCACGACGGCATCCCTAGTCGCGTCCTCAGAGCATGCGCAAACCAGCTGGCTGGTGTGTTTACAGACATATTCAATCGCTCCCTATCCCAGTCTACTGTCCCCACATGCTTCAAGATGGTCACCATTATTCCTGTACCCAAGAAGGCAAAGATAACTGAACTAAATGACTATCGCCCCCTTAGCACTCACTTCTGTCATCATGAAGTGCTTTGAGAGACTAGTCAAGGATCATATCACCTCCACCTTTCCTGCCACCCTAGACCCACTTCAGTTTGCATACTGCCCCAACAGGTCCACAAACGATACAATCGCCATCACACTGCCCTATCCCATCTGGACAAGAGGAATACCTATGTAAGAATGCCGTTAATTGACTACTGCTCAGCATTCAACACCATAGTACCCTCCAAGCTTATAATTAAGCTTGAGGCCCTGGATCTCAACCCCACCCTGTGCAATTGGGTTCTGGACTTTCTGACGGGCCGCCCCCAGGTGGTAAAGGTAGGAAACAACATCTCCACTTCGCTGATCTTCAACACTGGGGCCCCACAAGGGTGCGTGCTCAGCCCCCTCCTGTACTCACTGTTCACCCACGACTGCGTGGCCATGCACGCCTCCAACTCAATCATCAAGTTTGCAGATGTCACAACAGTAGAGGGCTTGATTACCAACAACGACAAGACAGCCTATAGGGAGGAGGTGAGGGCACTCGGAGTGTGGTGTTAGTAAAACAATCTCTCACTCAATGTCAACAAAACAAAGGAGATGATCGTGGACTTCAGGAAACAGCAGAGGGAGCACCCCCCTATCCACATCGATGGGACAGCAGTGGAGAAGGTGGAAAGTTTTACGTTCCTCAGCGTACACATCACAGACAAACTGAAATGGTCCACCCACACAGACAGTATGGTGAAGAAGGCGCAACAATACCCCTTCAACCTCAGGAGGCTGAGGAAATTTGGCTTGTCACCTAAAACCCTCACAAACTTTTACAGATGCACAATTGAGAGCATCCTGTGGGGCTGTATCACCGCCTGGTACGGCAACTGCACCACCCTCAACCGCAAGGCTCTCCAGAGGGTGGTGCGGTCTGCACAACGCATCACTGGGGGCAAACTACCTGCCCTCCAGGACACCTACAGCGCCTGATGTCACATGAAGACCAAAAACATCTTCAAGGACAACAACCACCCGAGCCACTGCCTGTTCACCCCACTACCATCCAGAAGGCAAGGTCAGTACAGGTGTATCAAAGCTGGGACCAAGAGACTGAAAAACAACTTCTATCTCAAGGCCATCAGACTGTTGAACAGCCATCACTAACACAGAGAGGCTGCTGCCTACATACAGACTTGAATCATTGGCCACTTTAATAAATAGATCACTAGTCGCTTTAAATAATGGCACTTTAAGAATGTTTACATATCTTACATTACTCATCGCATATGTATATACTGTATTTTATACCACCTTGGCTCTGCCGCTCGGTCATCGCTCATCCATATATTTACATGTACATTCTTATTCCATCCCTTTAGATTTGTGTGTATTAGGTAGTTGTTGTGGAATTGTTAGATTACTTGTTAGATATTACTGCACTGTCAGAACTAGAAGCACAAGCATTTCGCTATACTGGCATTAACATCTGCTAACCATGTGTATGTGACCAATAAAATTTGATTTGATTTGATGCCCCTTTTTCCACATTTTGTTACAGCCTTCGTTTAAAAATAGATTCAATTGAGATTTTTTTCTCACTGGCCTACTCACAATACCCCATAATGTCAAAGTGGAACTTTGTTTTTTTTATACATTTGTAAAAATTTTATTCAAAATGAAAAGCTGAAATGTCTTGAGTCAATAAGTATTCAGTGCTTTTGTTATGGCAAGCCTACATACTGTAAGTTCAGTAGTAAAGATTTGCTTAACAAGTCACATAAGTTGAACATCCCTTTGAGCATGGTGAAGTTATTAATTACACTTTGGATGGTGTATCGATATACCCAGTCACTACAAAGATACAGGTGTTCTTCCTACCTCAGTTGCCTGAGAGAAATGTTGTTTATCCATCCTCAGGGATTTCACCATGAGGCCAATGGTGACATTAAAACAGGTAGAGTTTAAAGCTACAATATTCACATAGAAAAGTGAGTTATAGATCTGTCATTCTCATTGAAAGCAAGTCTAAGAAGAGGTGGATATGTTCTATGTGCACTTTTTCTATGATTCCGGTTAAGTTTAGTTTTTGCATCTTGTACTTTCGGTTTTGTACACCAGCTTAAAACGGCTGAAAATACTATGTTTTTGGCTATTTAAAAAAAAAATGTATTTCACCTTTATTTAACCAGGTAGGCTAGTTGAGAACAAGTTCTCATTTGCAACTGCGACCTGGCCAAGATAAAGCAAAGCAATTCGACACATACAACAGCATAGAGTTACACATGGAATAAACAAAACATACAGTCAATAATACAGTAGAACAAAAGAAAACAAAAAGTATATATACAGTGAGTGCAAATGAGGTAATTTAAGGCAATAAATAGGCCATGGTGGCGAAGTAATTACAATATAACATTTACATTTACATTTAAGTCATTTAGCAGACGCTCTTATCCAGAGCGACTTACAAATTGGTGCATTCACCTTATGATATCCAGTGGAACAACCACTTTACAATAGTGCATCTAAATCTTTTAAGGGGGGGGGGGGTTAGAAGGATTACTTTATCCTATCCCAGGTATTCCTTAAAGAGGTGGGGTTTCAGGTGTCTCCGGAAGGTGGTGATTGACTCCGCTGTCCTGGCGTCATGAGGGAGCTCGTTCCACCATTGGGGTGCCAGAGCAGCGAACAGTTTTGACTGGGCTGAGCGGGAACTGTGCTTCCTCAGAGGTAGGGAGGCGAGCAAGCCAGAGGTGGATGAACGCAGTGCCCTTGTTTGGGTGTAGGGCCTGATCAGAGCCTGAAGGTACGGAGGTGCCGTTCCCCTCACAGCTCCGTAGGCAAGCACCATTGTCTTGTAGCGGATGCGAGCTTCAACTGGAAGCCAGTGGAGAGAGCGGAGGAGCGGGGTGACGTGAGAGAACTTGGGAAGGTTGAACACCAGACGGGCTGCGGCGTTCTGGATGAGTTGTAGGGGTTTAATGGCACAGGCAGGGAGCCCAGCCAACAGCGAGTTGCAGTAGTCCAGACGGGAGATGACAAGTGCCTGGATTAGGACCTGCGCCGCTTCCTGTGTGAGGCAGGGTCGTACTCTGTGAATGTTGTAGAGCATGAACCTACAGGATCGGGTCACCGCCTTGATGTTAGTGGAGAACGACAGGGTGTTGTCCAGGATCAGGTTCTTAGCACTCTGGGAGGAGGACACAAGGGAGTTGTCAACCGTGATGGCGAGATCATGGAACGGGCAGTCCTTCCCCGGGAGGAAGAGCAGCTCCGTCTTTCTTGAAAGGGCTGGTAACTGTGACAGCATGGAATTCAAATGAGGAGATAGACAGATGGGTCAGGGGAGAAAGAGAGAATGTCCACTTGGGAGAGATGAGGATTCCAGTGCCACCACCCCGCTGGCTCGATGCTCTAGGGGTATGCGAGAACACGTGGGC